>NC_040908.2:124676542-124979573 GCF_004126475.2 Phyllostomus discolor
ATTTTAGCAAATGGGGGTGGGAAATAGAGATGGAAAGAGACTTTGTTTAGGATGATGGGCACACAATACAGTGTACAGGTGATGTTTTATTGACTTATACACTTGAAACCTGTATGGTTTTGTTAACCAATCTCACCCCAATAAATTCAGTTAAAAAGAAGTGAAATAAGTCAGATAAAGACAAATATCATATAATCTCACTTACATGTGGAATCTAAAAAGCAAAAGAAAACAAAAACTGAGCTCACAGATACAGAGAACAAATTAGACTGATGGTTGCCAGAAGTACGGGGGGGGGGGGAGGTGGGCAAAATGAGTAAAAATGGTCAAAAGATACGAATTTTCAGTTATTAAAACAATAAAACATGGGGGTGTAATGTACAGTATGGTGACTATTGTTAATAATACTGCACTGCCTCCTTGATAGTCGTCAGGAGAGTAGATCTTAAAAGTTCTCATAAGAAAAACAGTATGCTGTTTTGTAACCCATGTATGCTGATAGATGTTAACTAGTCTTATTGTGGTGATTATTTCACAATATATATAATTATGTAATCATTATGTTGCCACACCTAAAACTAATACAATTTTATGTTAATTATACCTCAATAAAAATAAAAAGGTGAATACATGAAGGTGTTGTTAAATATTTAGGCAATAGAAAGAAAACTTGAAACCCCTCATTGACTATGCTGAACTTGCCCCACTCCACCCCTGCTTTATCCCAGATCTTTGAGTCCCTGGTAAAGTATCTCAAGAAGGGTGATTGTTTTAGTTCTCCTTGGTTTACAGCTACCCCAACCAGCTTCAATGATCTTCTGCCATTTGGCTCAGATCTGCTCCCAGTCTAGCAGTAATGCAGATGCAATTATGCAATCATTCAATATTTGAAGACAATGCTTTAGTGATGAGCATCATTCCAATTAAACTTAGCAAAGATATAACATCTCTGTGTTGTATCATTTCTTCTCTAGTAACATTATGATGATAGGTTCTGGGTTTTAAGCTCCAGCCTTTTCTTTTGTAACTCTGCTTTGTAGGATTGGGTCCCTGCATTGGTTCTGACCTGAGTTTCCCTTCTATTACTCTATATTAACCTCTGGTCCTCTGTGAGTTCTAGGGTGATAGCCAGTTCTTTGCCTGTTTGGAAACTGAGGTTCTTCTACCTGCAGTCAGATCTCCCCAGCAGCTACTGCCCTGGACTTCTGCCTAAGTCTCCCCATGGCTGTTTCCCACCCACCACAGAAATGTCCACTACTTCTTGGACTTCTGTTTGTTCTTAACTTAGGCCTCTGTGCTTATTGCTCCATCTGATTGAAAAGTCTTACCCTGTATGCTCAAATGATTAACTTCTCAGCATTCATAAGCAATTCACAAATTATGCCTATAAAGAGTACTTCCCCAATAATTACATCCAAAAATTGACTTTTTCTCCTGTTTTAGATCAAACACATTTTGTGATTTTTTTCTATTTATTTTCCTATTTAATAACCAAATTTCCTTTAAATTGAATTCCCTTTAAAAGGTACCAGAGTTACAAGCATCTTTTCTTTTTTTGCTCACAACCATATCCTCAATTCCTAGATCCTGATATATCTAGCACATATCAGGTATTGAATAAATAGTAGATAAATTAAAAAATGGTCCCAAAATTTAGTGTACAGGGCCACTGCCACACCCTGTGAAAATATTGAAGTATATTCTTAGGTCAATCTCCAGTGTCAGTTGAAATGTCCTTTTAAACATTTGTCTGATGCACTAACAGTGATAGGGGATGAGCCTTTAATTTCTGGTAATGTTAAAATTACCAATAAATCCTTCATTTTAACTACATCTGGATAATCACTCCATAGTTTCAGGGACCAGATTTCCTGTGTTTCTCTTTGAATGACAGACTATAGAGCATTCTATATATCTTATACTTTCTCTAAATTGTTTTAAACATTAAAATCAGGAATTTTAAGTACTGATGTATAAAATTGTAAAATCTGTTTAAGATTTACACTTAATCCCTTAACATGAATGACCATTACTCACTGTAATGTTACCATTATTTATTAGCCACTAATAACATGTTTTGGGATATATAGTTCATCATCACCCTCAGTCCTGTTACTACAGGACTTTGGGTCTTCTTGACATGCATAAAGCTAACCAACAAGATTTTTGCCATTTTGATCTTTTCACTCTGTTTTCTAATATTTTATATTCTCCTTTCTCATTATTTTAATGCAAAGAAGTCATATTTCACCCTGATACAGAAACTTTGTTAGAATTTAAGGTATAAAGATACAGCACAAATTTTTAATCATCAGGAAACTCATATGCTGTTTAGATAGAACATAAAGCGATCTAGACCCTTTAATGTTGAAGGAATGTTTTCTCTTTTTTTATTTTTATTTTAATCATTGTTCAAGTACAGTTTTCTCCCACTTACTCCCATTCCAGCACACCCACCTAATCCTCCCCACTTCCCTCCCATTACCACCCTCCCCTTAGTTTTTATCCATGTGTCCTTTAAATTTGTTCTTGTAAACCCTTCCCATTCTCCCCTGAAATTCCCTCTTCTCTCCCCTCTGGTCACTGTCAGCCTGTCCTCTATTTCAGTGTCTTTGGTTATATTTTGCTTGTTTCTTAGTTTTGTTGATTAGATTCCTGTTAAAGGTGAGATCATATGGTATTTGTCTTTCACTGCCTGGCTTATTTCACTTAGCATAATGCTTTCTAGCTCCATCCAAGCTGTTGCAAAGGGTAAGAGCTCCTTTCTTTCTGCTGCATAGATTTCATTGTGTAAATGTACCATAGTGTTTTGATCCATTCATTTACTGATGGGTATCTAGATTGCTTCCAGCATTTAGCTATTGTAAATTGTGCTGCTGTGAACATCAGGGTGCAAAGGTTCTTTTGGATTGGTGTTTTAGTGTTCTTAGGATATAGTCCCAGCAGTGGAATTGCTGGGTCAAAAGGCAGATCCAGTTTTAGTTTTCTGAGGAAGTTCCATACTGCTTTCTATAGTGGTTGTATCAGTCTGCAGTCCCACCAACAGTGCACTAGGGTTCTCTTTTCTCCACAACCTCTCCAACACTTGCTGTTTGTTGCTTTGTTTATGATGGCCATTCTGACTGGTGTGAAGTGGTATCTCATTGTGGTTTTAATTTGCATCTCTCTGATAACTAGCGATATTGAACATCATTTCATGTGTCTTTGTATCTTATATATGTCCTCCTTGGAGAAGTGTCTGTTCAAGTCCTTTGCCCATTTTTTAATTGGGTTGCTTGTCTTCTTAGAGTGGAGTTGTGTAAGTTCTTTATATATTTTGGAGATTAAACTCTTGTCTGAGGTATCATTGGCAAATATGTTTTCCCATACAGTTGGTTCTCTTTTTATTTTGATACTGTTTTCTTTAGCCATGCAGAAGCTTTTTATTTTGATGAGGTCCTATTTGTTTATTCTTTCCTTTATGTCCCTTGCTCTAGGGGACATGCCAGTAAAAAAGTTTCTGCATGAAATATCTGAGATTTTCCTACCTACGTTCTCCTCTAGGACTCTAATGGTGTCACAGTTTATATTTAAGTCTCTTATCCACCTTGAATTTATTTTTGTGTAAGGTGTAAATTGGTGCTCTAATTTCATTTTTTTGCATGTAGCTGTCTAGTTCTCCCAACACCATTTGTTGAAGAGGCTATTTTTACTCCATTTTATGTTGCTGCCTCCTTTGTCAAATATTAGTTGACCATAGAGACTTGGGTTTATTTCTGGGTTCTCTGTTCTGTTCCATTGGTCCATGTGCCTGTTTTTATACCAGTACCAGGCTGTTTTGATTATAGTGGCCTTGTAATACAGTTTGCTATCAGGTATTGTGATTCCTCCTACTTTACTCTTCTTTCTCAAAATTGCAGCAGCTATTCGGGGTCATTTATGGTTCCATATAAATTTTTGAAGTGTTTGTTCTGTCTGTGAAATAAGCCATTGGTACTTTAATGGGTAGTGCATTGAATGTGTAAACTGCTTTGGGTAGTATGGACATTTTGATGATATTAATTCTTCCAATCCATGAACACAGTATATTTTTCCATTTGTTTTTGTCTTCCTTGATTTCTTTCCTCAGTGTTATGTAGTTTTCTGAATACAGGTCTTTTACCTATTTGGTTAGGTTTATTCCTAGGTATTTTATTTTTCTTTTTGCTATTTCAAATGGAATTTTTTTTCTTGATTTCTGCTTCTGCTGTTTCATTGTTGGTGTACAGAAATGCCTTTGGTTTCTGGATGTTGACTTTGTATCCCGCCGTTTTGCCAAATTCATTTATTAAGTCAAACAGTTTTTTGGTGGAGTCTATAGGAAGGAATGTTTTCTTCTACATAAAATGAAGTATAAAGAAATGAGGTACAAGTAATATAAGGAGTGACTTGTAAGAAAGAGCAGAAGCCTGAGATGGTGAGTTAGAATTTCTGCAGTCTGGGCCTTGCACAACCACAAATAAGATGCATGGCATGGAACAAATCAGCAACCTCAATGAATTTCAAAGTCCTCATCTGTTACTTGAAGATAGTGAACAAGTTATTTTTAAATATATATATTAGTTTTAAATTTCATAAATCCTTGTCTTGAGTCAAGGTACCATTCACATTGAGTGTCTTTTTCATTTATTTTTTTTAAATAAATTTTTGTTTTTCAACTATAGTTCAAATATAACATTTTATGAGTTTCATGTGTACAACATAGCATTTGGACATTTATATAACCTATGACATAGTCACTCCAATAAATATAGTACCCATCTGATACTATACATCATTATTGCAATATATTGACTATATATTACATAACCATGATTATTCTGTAACTAGTAATTTGTACTTGTTAATCCCTTCCCCCTTTACACCTAGCCTTTAATCCTCCTCCCATCTGGCAACTGTCAAAATACTCTGTTCTGCTTGTTCATTTATTTACTTTTCTAAATTCCATTAAAAAAGTAAAATGATATGTCTTTGTATGTCTGACTTATTTAACTTAGCATAATACCTTCTAAGTCCATCCATGTTGTTATATATAGCAAGATTTCATTATTTTCTATGGCCAAGTCACATTCCTTGTATAAATGTACCACTTCTTTATCCACTCATCTATTGATGAACATTTGTGTTTCTTCCATATCTTGATTATTGCAAATAATGCTGCAATGAACATACAGATGCATATATGTACTCCAATTAGTGTTTTGGCTTTCTTTGGGTAAAGAACCAGAAGTGGAATTACATACTTGGTCCTTCTTTGTTTCACTGTAGCCTTTGTTTTAAAGTCTGTTTTGTCTAGGCATTACTACCCAAGATTTTTTTTATTTCCATTTTCATGAAACATCTTTTTCTATCCTTTTACTTTGAATCTGTTTGTTTCATTTGATCTGAATCATACATTTTCACTTTAAGCACAGGCATAGATACTTCCCATGTTCTCTCATTACAGATGAAACTAAATGGGAAATTTGAACATGGGAATGGGAAATTTTATCAAAGTTAACTTCCAAATACGACAATTTATTATTTTGTGTTGGGGACTGCCCTGCCTGGTCTCAGGAAGCTGTAACCCCCCATGACTTAGGCTGAGTGAAAGACCTCCGGACCAGGAGCCACTAAGGAGACAAAACTTATTTCCTTGGCATGAATGCTGCCTATTCTAATGCCTGGCTTCCCTTTTGCATGATCAGCAGTCAATGACAGGAACAATTCTCTAAGAAAGAGAATGAATCTAAGACAGATGTGATCACGTGGGAATGCCCTAAGGGAAGAGAGTCGAGGCTGTGGAAATGAAGGGGTGATGGACATCAACCCCTGCCCCCTCGGCTTTGTCAAAGCCTGAGTCCTTGTTCTTAGATGTGAGAAATCCAAGTCTCCTGGCTGCCTTTGTCTTTTCTATTAACTCAGGCCTGCGGAAATAGCAGGGGCGGTGCAGCCCAGACCAGAAATGGCGGACCCCCGGGGTAATCAGGCCTGGGACATAGAATATGCAAGATACTGTGAGATCTGTTTGCTGGAGGATGTTATTGGATTAGAATTTGAAGGCATAGACAGGAAACCAAAACTACCCTTTGAGCCCTGTTAGATAAAACCCCAGTATCTGCCCAGAATCACAGCAGGGGTTCTGTCTGCACCTTTGTAAGTTACCTACTTCTTTTAATCTTTTCTGCCAGACTGAATCCACAAACTAAGTATGTTTTCTCAATAAAAATCTGCTTGGGAATGGAGATGAGGCGCTCCCCACTAGAGAGAGTGGCCATGCTGCTTCTATTCCCCCACAGAACCATGGTTGTTTCTGTGTATGTTTTTCTCATGTTTCGATGAGCATCTGCAGCAGGGATGGATACTGCTGGCCAGTATCCGCCACAATTTTGTTCACAGGACAAAATCCAAGCACACTGGAAAGATCATTTACACATTCTCATCATGTACAGGTTCAAGTCCAAATTTGCATTCCCAGAATAAGCTCTGGTCTTTCTTAATGGGACAACTCCATGTATGTTTACTTCTTGGTCTAATAGCCAGTAGGCCCCAATAGACAAAACATGTCCCTCAGAAAAATCTAAGTTATTCTATTTGAGTCTTCATCTTATACTTAGGATGGACATGTTCCTGAGAATTCCTGATGTAGAAAATATCAATTCCATTCAGGGAAAGTCTTACTAGACCCAAAGTTATGGGTTCCTGCCTTCTGACACCAAAATGAAATTCATCAAAATACACTATCAGTATAGTCCCCAAAGTCTGGGCCATTTAGCTTGAGATAAAATATTAGATAAATCACTGATCTGTCTAAAGTATACTCTTCTATGCTTTGGTCAATGGTTATGAAACTAAAGACCATCAAAATATCAAAATTGATTTCTTTTCATCACTAGTATATTTCAGTGTCATTGCTGGAACATCTTCTAATACTGTAACATGTTAACACACCAAAGCAGAGACCTACATACACATCATAAACTGAGTCATCATAAATTCCAAAGGTGAGGATTCAAACACAGAAAATGGTGTGAAGACATTATGGAGCAGACTTTATATGATAATTCCTTCCCCTAAACCCAGCAAAGCTCATTTTTCCATGTTAGCAATTCTTGCAAGAGGTCTACACTTTTCAGAGTTGCACCTGACAAGACACAGGCTTTGTTTGATCAATAATAGGAGAAAAAAATATCCAAGATGGTGAGGAGTGAGTGGAAGCTACACTAACCTCCTCCCAAGACCAATCCGGAATTACAACTAAATTGTGGATAAGCCATCTTGAATAACCAATTGAACACTAACTGGAGAGAAGCCTTACAAACAAGGCCAGACAGAAGAAAACACTTCAGCACAACATGACCGGTAAGGAGTGTGGAGGAGATGCCAGAGGGCTAGCCGGGATCCCAAAGGTGGCAACTGAAGTGCCAGAGGGATATTTCAGCTGACAGCTTCCCCCTGAGAAGTGTGGGGTCTAAACCCCAAGCAGGACTCCCTAGCTTACAGCACCAGAGCCAAAAATGAACCCAGATAATGTACAGCTGTAAAAAGCACCAGGCACCTGTCAGTCAGGGAAAGACAACTGGAGACACAGAGAGACTTTTAAAGGGATAAACGACATTTTATTTGCAACCATTTACCCTAGGTATGAGCAAAAGGAAGGCAAGGTGAACTAGAGATGCTTGAATAGAATCTGGAGTTGGTGACTCTGGAAAGAGAACTGAGGGAACAGCCATCAGGATCCATATGCTGAGTCATTCTCTAAACTACAGGAGCCATCTCTGTCAGGCAGAGCACTTCTCTCTGAATGGCATCAACCTGAGGAGAAGCAATAGTCCCACCCACAGGATTTACTCTGCCCTGCCCTTTGGTGCTTAAGCCTGACTGCTGATTATAGATTGGTAAGATTAACAACTGATTAGATTGATGATTGATTAGTCTAACATCTAAGTTGGAAAATACAAAAAAGCAGCCAAATGGAAAGACAAAGATATAGACCCCAAATGAAAGAACAAGAGAATTTTCCAGAACTAAATGAAATGGAAATAAGCAATTTACCAGATAGAAAATTTAGAGTAATGATCATAAGGATACTCAAAAGCATGAAAAAAGACATTAAAACCTTAAAAAAAGGATCATTCAGAAATAAAGAATGCAATATCTGAGATAAATAATACATTGGAAGGAATAAATAGTACATTAGATGAAGAAGAGAATTGAATCAGTGTTTTGGAAGACAAGGTAGAAAAAATAATCAAGCAGAGCAGCAAAAAGAAAAAAAGAATTTAAAAGAATTAGGCACTCAAGAAACATCTTGGACAACATGAGACATAACAATATCCACATCATGGGAATACCAGAAGGAAAAGAGTGAGAACCTATTTGAAGAAATAATAACCCAAAACTTCCTTCATCTGGTGAAGGAAGGTCAGATAGTCTCAAACAAGTTGAACCCAAAGAGGCCTACATTGGAGCATGTCATAATTAAAACTGGAAGGCTTAAAGATAAGGAGAGAATCCTAATAGCCTCAGGAGAAAAGCAGATAGTTACCTACAAGGGAGCACCAATTAGACTTTCACCTGATTACTCATCAGAAACATTTTAGGCCAGAAAGGAGTAACATGAAATATTCAAGGAGATGAAAAGTAAGGACCTACAGCCAAGGCTAATTTACAGAGCAAGACTACTGTTTTAAGTTGAAGAAGGAATAAAGAGCTTCCAAGGCAAGAAAAAGCTAAAGGAGTTTGTTAATACCAAACCAATACAGGAATAAATGTTAAAGGGCTTGCTTTAAGAAGAAAGAGAAGTAAAAGAGAAAGGAGGGGGAAAAAAACAGAGGAAAACAGTTTAACAATAAAATGGTGCTACATACATATCTATCAGTAATCACCTTAAATGTAAATGACTTAAATGCTCCAGCAAAAAGACATAGGGTACCTGAATGGATAAGAAAACAAGACCATATATATGTATGCTTCCACCCAGTGACCCATCTCAGATCGAAAGAAACACACAGACTAAAAATAAGGGGATGGGAAAATAAATTTAATGTGAATGGAAAGAAAGAAAAACTACTGTAATGGAACTTATATCTGACAAAATATACTTTAAAACAAAGGCTACAGTAAGAGACAAAGAAGGACACTACATAATGATAAAGGGAACAACCCAACTAGAGGATATAACCCTAGTAAACATTTATGCATCCAAAATGTCCAACATAGGAGCACCTAAATATGTAAAGCAAATCTTAATGGACATAAAAGGAGAGATCAACAGAAATACAGTCATAGCTGAGATTTGAACAACCCACTGACTTCAATGGATAGTCTTCCAGGCAGAAAATCAACAAGGAGATAGAGGCCTTAAACAACACACTAGATCAAATGGCTTTAATTGATATCTTCAGAGCATTTCACCCCAGGCAGCAGAATACACATGCCTTTCAAGTGCACATTAAATGCCTTCTAGGATAAACCACATGTTGAGACACAAAATAAGTCTCAAATTTAAGAAGACTGAAATCATATCAAGCATCTTCTCTGACCACAATGCTATGAAACTAGAAATCAATCACAAGATGAACACAGAAAAGCATGCAATGACATAGAAGCTAACATATTATTAAACGATGAATGGGTCAACAACAAGATCAAGGAAGAAATCAAAATATACTTTGAAACAAATGAAAATGAGGACACAACAATCCAAAATCTGTGGGACTACAAAAACAATCCAAAGAGGGAAATTCATAGCATTACAGGCCTATCTTTAAAAAAAAAAAAAAAAAAAGAAAAAGAAAGAAAAAGAAAAAGCTCAAATAAACAATCTAACTTCACACTTAAAGGAACTTGAAAAAGAGCAACAAAAAAAGCTCAATTTGAGTAGATGAAAGGAAATAATCAAGATCAGAGCAGAAACAAGTGAAACAGAGTCTAATGAAATGATACAAAAGATCAATGAATCCAAGAGTTGCTTATTTGAAAAGATAAAACATATTGACAAAACTAACCAGACTCATCAAAAAAAAAAAGAGAGAAAGGGCCCAAATAAATAAAATCAGAAATGAAAGAGGATATCTAACAACTTACACCAAAGAAATACAAGGGATTGTAAAAAATATTATGAACAATTATATGCCAACAAACTGGAAAACCTGGATGAAATGGATAAATTCCTAGAAACATATAATCTTCGAAAAATAAAAAGGAAGAATAAGAGAAGCTGAATACACAGATTACACTTAATGAAATCAAAGCAATAATAACAAATTCCCAACAAACAAAAGCCTTGGACCAGAAGGCTTCACAGGTGAATTTTACCAAACATTCCAAAAGGCCTAACACTTCTTCTTCTCAAATTATTTTATAAACTTCAAGAGGAGAGAAGGCTCCCAACCTCATCTATGAGTCCAGCATGATCCTATACCAGACAAAGACACTGCAAAGAAAAAAGTATAGGCCAATATCACAGATGAACATAGATGTTAAAATCCTCAACAAAATATTAGCAAACCAAATACAGCAATGTATCAAAAAGATCATACACCATAATCAAGGGGTATTTATTCTAGGATTACAAGGATGGTACAACATTGGCAAATCAATAAATATGATTCACCACATAAACAATAAGAAGGACAAAAACCACATGATCATATCAATAGATGCAGAAAAAGCTTTTGACAAAATCCAACACCCATTTATGATAAAAACTCTCAGCCCAGTGGGAATAGAGGGGACATGCTTAAACATAGTAAAGGCTACATATGACAAACCCACTACTAGCTTCAGCCTCAATGGGCAAAAATACAAATGTTCCCCATAAGATCAGGAACAGGACAGGGATGTTTACTTTCACTTCTTTTAGTACTGGAAGTCCTGGCCACAACAATCAGACAAGAAGAAATAAAAGGCATCCAAACTCTAAAGGAAGAAGTAAAACTGTCTTTATTTGCAGATGACATGATACTGCACATAGAGAATCCTAAAGATTCCACCAGGTTACTACTAGAACTGACAAATGAATTCAGCAAAATAGCAGCATACAAAATTAATATTCATAAATTAGTTGCATTTTACATGCAAAAAATGAACTACCAGAAAGGTAAATTAAGAAAACAATCCCATTCACAATTACTTCAAAAAGAATAAAATACCTAAAAATAAAACTAACCAAGGATGCAAAAGACCTGTATTTGTAAAATTCTAAGAAGCTGAAGAAAGAAATTAAAGAAAACACAAATAAGAGAAAGCACATTCTGTGTTCATGGGTAGGATGAATTAACATCATTAAAATGTCCATACTACCCAAAGCAATCTATACATTCAGTGCAATTCCTATCAAGATTTCAATGGCATATTTCTCTATATTTCTCATATTTGTTCTAGAACAAATATTTCCAAAATTTATATGGAACTACAAAAGTTCCCACATAGTAATAGTGATTCTGAAAAAGAAACAAAGTTTCTTTTTACACCACCTAACATCAAACTACACTATGAAGCCATAGTAATCAAAACAGCCTGGTACTGGTATAAAAAGAGATCATTATTAGTGGAACAGAATAGAGACCTCAGAAATAAACCCATGCCTTTAGACTCAATAAATATTCGACAGAGGAAACAACCATATGCAATGGGCTAAAGTCTATTTAACAAATGGTGTTAGGGAAACTGAACAAATACATGCAGAAAAA
This sequence comes from Phyllostomus discolor, assembly GCF_004126475.2. Lineage (NCBI taxonomy): Eukaryota > Metazoa > Chordata > Mammalia > Chiroptera > Phyllostomidae > Phyllostomus > Phyllostomus discolor. The sequence continues at coordinate 124,688,236 of NC_040908.2, forward strand.
TAAAACTAGACCACCTTCTTACACCACACAAAAGAAAACATTCAAAATGGATCAAATGCTTACATGTTAGACCTGAAACCATAAAAATTCTAGAAGAAAACATAGGCAGTAAAATCTTGAACATTGCCCATAGAAATTTTTTTATCAGATATATCTCCACAGACAAGGGAAACAAAAGAGAAAATAAACAAGTGGGACTTCATCACACTAAAAAATTTTACAGCAAAGGAAATTATCAGCAAAATAAAAGACAACCCACAGAATAGGAGAACATATTTGTCAACACATCTGATAAGGGGTTAAAATCCAAAATTTATGAAGAACATATAAAACTCAACTCCACAAAAAACCCAATTAAAAAAAATGGATGAAGGATCTGAATAGACACTTCTCAAAAGAGGATATACAAATAGCCATTAGACATATGAAAAGATGCTCAACATCACTAATCATCAGAGAAATGCAAATAAAAACCACAATGGGATATCATCTCACACCTGTCTAGAATGGCTATCATCAATAAATCAAAAAACAACAAGTGCTGGCCAGGATGTGAAGAAAGAGGAATTCTTTTGCACTGATGCTGGGAGGGCAGACAGGTGCAGCCACTGTGGAAAGTAGTACAGAGATACCTCAAAAAATTAAAAATTTATCTGCCTTTTGACCCAGCAATCCTACTTCTGGGAATATATCCAAAGGAACCCAAAACACTAATTCAAAAAAAAAATAAGTATTTTTATCTTCATTGCAGTGTTATTTACAATTGACAAGATATGGAAGCAACCCAAGTGTCCATCAGCAGTTGAATGAATAAGACAAATATGGGACATTTACACAATGGAAGTTGACCCAGCCATATAAAAAAAGAAAATTTTACCCTGGGCAACAGTATGGATGGACTTGTAGAACATTACACTGAGTGAAATAAGCCCATTAGAGAAAGAAAAATACCATATGATTTCATGCACATGTGAAATCTAAGGAACAAACTGAACTAACAAGCAAAATAGAGACAGACTCATAGATGGAGAGCAGATGATAGCCAGTTGGGGTGGGGAGAATTAAGGGTTGCAGGGACTGAGCAAAAAGGAAAAAGGAGGACTTCCGGCAAGATGGAGGCAGAGGTGTAAGCACCGTACCTCCACGTACAACCAAGATTAGAACGACAACAATTCAGAGGCAGAATAACACCCAGAACTGACACAGAATTTATCTGAATGGAAGTTGGACAGCCAAGAAGTTAAAGTAGAGCCATTCATCCAGACCGGTAGGAGGGGCGAAGAGGAGCGGCCAGGCCTGGGTTGAGACAAGGGTCCTGGCACAGAGAGCAGTGGGCTCATAGGGCAACTGGGAGCGCTTAGGACTTCCGGGGCACGCAGGATTGCAGCGAGCAGCAGCTGGCGCACCCAGTGAGGTGGCAAATGTGGACCAGGACAGAGCACGCAGACCAGGATCCCAGGGAAGGGGAGGAGGTCCCAGGGGAGCGGCGCTACCGCCATTGTTCCCTCCCTCCCCCACCCCCACCCCCACATACAACGTCACAATCTAGCGACTGGGGCACCTGACCCCAGTGAACACCTAAGGCTCCGCCCCTCACGGTAACAGGAGCGACCAGACCAAAAAAAAAAAAAAAAAAAAAGACCAGACCCTCCCCCCCCAAAAAAAGGAGAGAGAGAGAGAGAGAGAGACATATCTCAAACAGAAAAACAGATCAATGTCCCAGGGCTCATCCTTTCGAGTGACCAAGAGATTGCCAATCTATCAGATGCGCAGTTCAAAACACTGGTGATCAGAAAGCTCACAGAATTGGTTGATTTGGGGCGCAAATTACATGAAAAAAATGCAGGTTACCATAAAAGAGATGAAGGAAGATGCACGGAGAACCAGTAGTGATGGGAAAGAAAATGGGACTCAAAACAATAGAGGGGACCAGAAGGAAGAAAAAAAACCAAACAGGAAAGAATGAAGAAATAAGAATTCAAAAAAATGAGAAGAAGCTTAGGAACCTCCAGGACATCTTTAAACATTCCAACACTTGAATTATAGGGGCACCAGAAGGGGAAGAGGAAAAGCAACAGATTGAACACGTATTTGAACAAATAATAAAGGGGAACTTCCCCATTCTGGCAAAGGAAATAGGCTTCCAGGAAGCTCATAGAGCCCCAAAGAAGTTGGACCCAAGAAGAAACACACCAAGGCACATCATAATTATATTAGCCAAGGTAAAAATGAAGGAGAGAATCCTAGAAGCAGCAAGAGATAAGCAGACAGTAACCTACAAAGGGGTTCTCATCGGACTGTCAGCTGATTTCTCAAAAAAGACCTTACAGGCAAGAAGGGGCTGGAAAGAAATATTCCAAGTCATGAAAGACAAGGACCTATATCCCAGATTACTCTATCCAGCAAAGCTTTCATTTAGAATGGAAGGGCAGATTAAGTGCTTCCCAGACAATGTAAAGTTAAAGGAGTTCATCATCACCAAGCCCTTATTTTATGAAACATCAAAGGGACTTATCTAAGGAAAGAAGATAAAGAAAAAACATGTATAGTAAAAGGACAGCAAACTCACAATATTAACAACCACACCTAAAGCAAAACCAAAAGAAACTAAGCAAACAACTAGAACAGGAACAGAACCACAGAAATGGAGATCACATGGAGGGTTAGCAACAGGGGAGTAGGAGGAGGAGAGAGGGGGAAAATGTACAGAGAATAAGTAGCATAGATTGTAGGTTGAAAATAGATAGGGGGAGGGTAAGGATAGTATGGGAAATGTAGAAGCTAAAGAACTTATAAGTATGACACGTGGACATGACTAAAGGGGGGATATGGGTGGGAGAGGGTGTACAGGGTGGAGGGGAGTAAAGGGGGGAAAATGGGACAGCTGTAATAGCATAATCAATAAAATATATTTAAAAAAAGGAAAAAGGACTCATGCACATGGACAACAGTGAGATGATTGCTGCAGGGAGGGGGATATAAGGAGACTAAATGGTAATGGAAAAAATATAATAAAGATTATATTTTAAAAAGAAGGTAGTCAATGTCCCTGGAATAGAAATAATATTGGGTTGGGGTGGGCGGGATCTGATAGGGAACATAAATTGGAGAGTTAGTAGCAGACCAGGTCATGTAGTCTTATAGTAAAGAGTTTGAATTTAAGTCTAGTGGTAGTAAAAAAAGTCAATAGAAAATTTTGGTTTTCTGCCCTGGCTGATGTAGCTCAGTGGATTGAGCAATTGAGCACAGACTGTAAACCAAAGCATCGCAGGTTTGATTCCCAGTCAGGGCACATGCCTGGGTTGCGGGCCAGGTCCCCAGTGGGGGCCACATGAGAGGCAACCATACATTGATGTTTCTCTCTCTCTTTCTCCCTCCCTTCCCCTCTCTAAAAATAAATAAATAAAATCTTTAAAAAAATTTTTTTTAAGTTTTATTAAAAAAAATTTAAGAAGAAAATTTTGGTTTTCCATGAGAATGACCTAATCTGTTTTGAATTTTAAAAAGATTGTTCTTCCTGTTCCCAGAATAATAGACTTTAGGAGGGTATGAGTGGAGGCAGGAAAATCAATGTCAACTACAACATCTATTTTTAAAGGTCCAAGATAGTTTGGTTTTAATTATTTGTTTTATTTGATTTACCATTTAATTGCACTATGTTCAGAAAATGTATTGTTTGATCCTGGTTGTTTGAAATTACTTTGTGAACTAGCATAACATCAATATTTGCAAATGCTTTTGCATGTTTGAAAGTAATGTAGATCCTCAATTTGCTGGTTGAAGAGTTCCACAGATCCATTACACCAAACTAGTTAAACATTGTCATTCAGATTATTTGCATGCTTGCTACTATTTAGCCAGCAGTCTATAATTTTCTAGGATATTTTTGTTAAAATCTTAAGCTAGTGTTTGCCAAGTTTGTCTCATGCTTCTGACTTTTATTTTTTTAATCCTCACCCAAAGACATTTTTTCATGGCTTTTAGAGAGAGAGGAAGGGAGAGAGAGAAACATCAATGAGAGAGAGAGAAGCATCAATTGGTGGCCTCCCCATACTCACCCAAACTGGAGATCATACGTGCCCAGAGCAGGGATCAAACCTGCAAACTGGGTATGTACCCAGACCAATAACTGAACCTGCAACTGTTCTCTTACAGGACGACCCTCCAAACAACTAAGCCACACCAACCAAGGCCTGATAACTTTTAATTAATGTTTTAAAGCTACATTAATATTTAGGTACCTAATTGTGATTTGCATAGCTTCATGTTAGATTTTTTCTTTTATATACAGTTTTTACTTACATATTACTACTTTTGCCACAAATACTATTTTTCTGATATTAAAAAAAGAATAAGAGAAAAAATATTGGCCTGGTTGGAGAAAAGGTGAACAAAATTTATTTATGGACTTTAGAATCTTTTCATTATTCTGGATTGACACTTAAAATACTGTGGTCTCTTCAGAACTGCACTATGGAACTAGGTTAACACCACCAACAACAATATTAATTGCAGACATGGACATTTATACCTATGTGCAGAAATGGTAAATACAATATTAACTGGAATTTATTTCTCCACTATAAAATACATTCTCCTGAGTTCTCACATTTTAGATTTGTAAAATTGGAAAAATATAAGTTACACAAATGACAGACTTTAGGGGGAAGCACTGGAATTTAAAGAAAAGAACAGAGTCAAGAAGTTTGTAAAGAATTAAAATTACATTTTCCATGAACTTATATCTCTGAACTATGAGTTTCACCCAGTTTTCCATTACCTGATTTTTAAGTCATTCTCCTTTAATAGTACAGAGATCCAGTTGTCCTTATTACCATCCCTTCTTCAGTAACCTCTGGATTCCTTGCTTGATCTCCTGGGTTCTCACTCCATAAACAATGGGGTTGAGGGCTGCAGGGATGACATGGTGAAGGACATTGAGCAATACTGGCACATCAGGGGAGACCTTCTTCTTAGCCACATGAGTGAGGACAAAGACCAGAAGGATGGTATTGAAGAAGAGAATAAGGATGAAGTGGGAGCTACATGTGCTTAGGGCCTTAGCCATAGCACCCTCTGACTTGAGTCTCAGCACAGCTCGTAGTATGAAGGTGTAGGAGAGGAAGATGAGGATGAGGTCAGATCCTAGCAGAGTCCAGCCTCCAGCAAATTGGTAGAGACGATTGATGGTGGTGTCATCACAGGAGAGCCCAGAGACTGACATATTGGCACAGATACAGTTCTCGATGACATTTTTCCCACAATAATAGAGTCGTGCTGAGAGAATGGGGATGGGCACTGTGAAAAGAACATTCCTGGCCAAAATAAAAATGGCAGCCTTAGCTACAAATTGATCATTAATAATGGATGGATACCTCAGTGGATAGCAGATAGCTATATAACGGTCATAGGCCATGACCATGAATGTGCAAGACTCCATGGCCAAAAAACTATTCATGATGTACATCTGAAGGAAGCAGGCATAGAAGCTGATGGGCCTGAGATCAAACCAGAAGATAAGCAGGACCTTGGGGATGACGGTGAGACAGAGCACCATGTCTAGCAAGGAAAGAAGGCCAAGCAGGTAGTACAAGGGCTCGTGCAGAGCGGCATCCAGCCAGATGGTGATCAGGAGAATACTATTGGCCCCCATGGCTAGGAGGAAAAGGAGGCTGAGGGGCATAGATAGCCAGAACTGCAACCAAGGTGACCTCACAAAACAATTCAGGAGGAACTCGGAAACTTCAACAGAGAAGGAGCTATTGCCATCAAGCAGCATTGGCAGTGACTTTAGTGAGGTAGAAGCCTTTGAGTAGCTGAAGAAGAAAGAAGGAGTTAATGCTATCACAGACTCTGATGACTATATGCTTAGCTTGTAAGATCCATGAGGATAAGGACATAACCTATCTCACCTCCTTCACATCCCTTGTACCTACCACATTTTTTAACACATAAGAGGTGACTAAAATATATTTGTTGAATATGTAAAATAATGTTTTCCTGTTGTTCTTTCATCTGTGTATTATATTTTTCTCCTGTGTGAATGTGTATCTTTTTAGTGTTTGCTTGGTTAATATTTAATGAGTTAAAAATCATTTAAGCATCAAATGTTATTTTAATGAAGTATGTAAAATCAAAGAAAATATTTCAGTTTAAATTCAGTTTAAAATGTATAGATATACATTTTTAAAACTAAGGTATCTACAATTAAGTTTTCAAGGAAGTAAAAGATAAAAAGCATCCAGGGGCATGATCGATTTGGTACATAGAGCAAGTCTCCTGATGAAAATGAATAACAATCATATCTATGGTTTTCTATGTCTCTATTTATATTAATAGCCTTACCTATATGTATATGTATGTTTGAATGCCTTGAATGCATCCACAAACAGGCTAAAAGAAAAGATTATATCAGGCTAAGGATAGAGTGAAATCCAGACATTAAAATCAAACATTATTGATGTTGGCTTTCAACCCGAGGATATTTGTAGCATTATATGAACTTAAGCACCGGATTTTGTTTTGGTTTGGTTTGTTTTTTTGTGTGTGTGATTTGGTCCTTTACTTTTTTATTTTATTTTATTTTTTAACATTTTTTATTGTTATTCAAGTACAATTTTCTCCCAACCCCTCCCCACCACCCTCCCGACCTCCTTCCCCTGTTTCCACCCCTCCTTGTCATTGTCTATGTGTCCTTTATAATTGTTCTTGTAAACCCTTCACCCTTTCCCATTATCCCCTCCCCTCTCCAATTAAGCCCCAGTTTTTATTGCTTACTAGGGCTCAGGAACAGAAAATAAAATCCAGGCTTAAGGAGGTGGCAAATCTATTAGGTGATCTCCCACATAGGTGGGACTTTACAGCACTACATCATGAATGAAGGTGCTAGAGATAAATCCACTTTTTCATCTTTATCCCTCATCCCCACCTGAATTCAAAGAAAACTGCTTCAAAATTTGTTACATAGAAGTAAAATCTTTCCTGTAAAACCTGAACAACAATCTGGCCTTATGCAACCTTGCAGCCTGAGTTTACATCATCTCTTGTCTCAAAGAGGAATTGACTTTTGTCCTCAATCAAAGGCACAAAGATTGACTTCTGTGGTTTTTTTCTAAGAACTTTATTGATTTGGCTGTTAGCATTTATACTTCTGATCCATGACAAAGGGTAGAAATCCATTTTATTCATTTACATGTGGGTATCCAGTAGTCCCAGTACAATTTGTTGAAAAGACTACTCTTTCCCCATTGAGTTGCCTTGTCAAAAATTGACACAATTTTTAAATTTTTGTATATTACTTCAAAATTATGGTCCATATTTATTTTTGTTGTTTATATTATTATTTTATCAAAGAGGAATTTAAATTTATCCTAAGCCATAGTGGCCCCAGAAAATATAAGATGACACACAGCTAAAAGAAATAAGCCCCAATCCTTTTTGGAAGAACCAACTTTCATCTCAGGCCTCAAAAAACTTCAACACATATACTTCTGGAGAACTAGGGTTACTCTCAGTTAAAAAAAATCATAAGTAAAAGCCCATAAAAATGATAACAGAATTTCAGTTTACAAAAACTTAAGGCATTCAAGTTATTAATAAAGAACATTGAGCAAATTTCCTTACTGGATTTTAAGCTGGAAAGATAAGCTTGAAAATATAACCCCAGAGGGGAGGTGGGAGGGGATAATGGGGGAAAGGGAGGAAGGGTTTTCAGGAATAACTATAAAGAACTCATGGACAAAACCAAGGGAGTATAGAATCAGGGGAGGGAGGTGGGGATGGCTGGGGTGGAGGGGAGATGAGGGGGATAAATTCAGACAACTGTACTTGAACAACAATAAAACAATTCAAATGAATAAATAAATAAATAAATAAAAACAACAGATAAGCATACTTAGAAGAAGAATCAGTCATGTCTCTTAAAAATAAAAATATAATAATTAAAATTTTAAGAAATAAGCTTAAAAGTATATTAGCCACAAGAAGGTGAAATAAAAGATAGAACTGGAAAATTTTTAACAATGATGTTCCTGTGGGTACATAGAAAATGTAAAAGTGTAGTTAAGAGCAAGGACATTGGACTCTAGACAAAGCCACTCTATTTTTGTTTTGCTGAAGCCAAGAATTAATATTTTGCCTGGGGCACTGGAAGCTATAAAATGTAACAAACCATATTTTTTTAAAAAACAGATATATTTGAGAAAAACAACAATAAGAACTCAATTGAATTTAACAGTCATTTAGAGGTCACTAAAGAGAAAGTTAGTCAGCTGTCTAGAGAGAAGTCAAAAGGATTTACCTTTAATGAAGGTGGAGAGAAATTTTGAAAATAGAAAATAATGAAAAAAATATAACAGAAATAGAGGAGAGAGTGCAAATGTCTAAGTTACATATGGTCAGAGTTCCAGATTGAAGGGCAGAGAGAATGGGGTAGAGACTTATGAACTTTTCAGAAGAGATAAAATACATAGATAACTAAAGTAAGAATTTTACCCCCAGCAACTGCACATTGATGTTTCTCTCTCTCTCTCTATCTCTCTCCCTTCCCTTTCTAAAAATAAATAAATAAAATCTTTAAAAAAGAAAGAATTTTAATGAATTGCAGTTAAATAAATAAAAATAAATGCATAACTAGATGTATCTAAGTGTGTAAACCTTAATTTTATGGTCTGACTTCAAACATCAAAGACAAAGAGAAGAGCATAAAGATCAGTATGACTATTACAATCAGAAAATCCATGTGTGCCAGGACACAGGTACTGAATTTCAGGATAAGAATTACACAATAGCCATAGGGTTCTTGGCCTCTTTTTGAAGAGTACCTTTACTCTCACAGTATGCCCTCATGCTTCTTCTTCTAACTCCCTGTATTTATATCATTCTGCCCTCTTAGTTGTTAGGTTTCTTTATCCAGCTTAGTAAGATGTCACTGCCCATTTTACTGTTCCAATTAATCTGCAGAGAGCCTTCTTGGGGAAAAAATTATCTCTAAGGCACCATTGCTCAAACAATCCTTCTCAGTGATCCAGCCTGTACAGTCGCTGCTTTTGGTGTACAGTTCCGTTATGCACAGGAGCCACATCTGTGCATAGACATTTCTCAATAACCTTTTTGAGTACTCAATTAAGAGCATAGGTAATGTGATAGGAATTTGTGTTAATTATGAAATATTATTGGGTCTTATGTCAAACTTGTTCAATAGGAGGTGAGAGAGGGGTGAAGAATGGTAAATGATGAAGTGAGTAGAGGAATTTGTGAGTGGAAATCAGTGTCCTAAGCTTGCTTCCTCCGGAGATCTTAGTTTGTCTGGAGAAAGCTGTGCACAGTGGAGTGAATCTAGACCTAATAGGTGGATGATAGACTGACAGAGAACATGGAAAGGGTGGAGAGGACAGAAGCATGCATGCCCAGAAAATAGATGGTGGAGAGAAGATGGAAAAGAGAAACTTAAATCAAATCAGGAGAGCTTAAACATAAATAGAGATGACAAGGGAAGTAAAGGAAAGAGCATAAAGGGAATCAGGAACTTTTAGGAAATAAAAGTAGTAAAATGCAGACTAATGAAGATTTCTAAGTAATTATAATCAAGGGAGTATGACTGGGAATCCTCTTTTCCCTCCAAGTCTGCATTCTCCCTTAGGTTCCTGTAACATTTCCATGAAGGCTTTTCAAGAAATCTCTCACATGATACTATGCTACAGATCCTTGGACCTCCATCTAGATCTAACCTCTCCCAGAGCAAGAAGCCTGGGCTCAGCTTTGGCACAGTCATCTCCATCTGGTGCTGTGCCATTTCTCTCCCTCACTTTCCCTTCAAGCTCATCTTCAACCCTACAGTTTTTCCAGTTGCAAGCCCAGCTTTAGTCCCACCACAATCCCTGCTCTAGCCAAGTGTCCAATATCATAGCAGTAGATTAGTGCTTTCCTCTTCTGGTAGAGCCAAACTTACTGGATGGAGAAAGAGATCTCTGCCAGGAATGGCTCCTATGCTGTCTTAATGTTACATTCTGGCTTTCAGAAAAAATAGTTTATGCTTGAGCTTCAGCTGCCTTGGGGAAAGACTGCCTTGTTGGCCCTGAAGGGGCCAGAGACTCAAGAGCCAAGCATTTTCTTATCCCTGAGGGAGAAATCTTTCCTCCCAGCTTTTCCCATTCTGTGACCCCTAAGAAGTCAGTATTACCCCTGAAGGCATAGGGACAGTCTCAGAGTTAATCACCCTGTACCAGCTGAATGACTAGAGCGTGATAGTTAGGAAATAAAAGTATTAATTATTAATGACTAATTATGTAAGAGCAAAGCTCTAGGGCAAGAGGGCCTAAACAAAATATCAATGAGTATCAAGTTCTGATTTTCTAGAAATGTATTGATAAAAAATATACATAAAACCAATTATGTACATTTCTATACTGATAGTTTATAGTTACAATAAACACTCAGATCAGCTCCCTAATTTTTTAATGTCTATGACCAATAGTTCTATTTGAACAAAATGTTTTCAAGAAGCCCTATTCTTGTGATACTGTTAATATAAAAATCCAAGATGATTGTTTATGTCTAATTGCTGACTACATAATACACACCTTTTGCTGTGTAGCATTCCTAATAGTATTAATGTCTGTACAGATTTTCAAACAATACACTGGGCTCTATTTTGTTGTTTTTGGTTACACATTCATTTACTAGGTCAAAAATATTGTAGCCCCAATAACAACTGCTGTGCCAGGTGGGACATCTTTACTAAAATGAACAAGGTGTCTATCATTTACTATGTGAACATTGTTCTCACTAATGTGTTCTCTGCTAATCACTATCAAGAAAACAGTTTTCAGGCAACTAGAGTAGGCAGCCGTGCACATACAGGGAATTTTCATTGGCTACATTTACTTTTTTGCTCTTTGTCACCATATACACGGACATATGACACACTGACATATACATATAAACAACCTGGATCATTTTGACACTTCCTACCACAGTAATCCAGTACCTGGGTGATAGCATATAGTCAGAGGAATTAAGCAGAAAATGTCAAATACTGTGGATTCTCTGATAAGGCACATGTACATGGCAGGGTGGAAGATAAATATCACAATGATTCAGGATTTTGCCACATTAGGAATGTTTTTACATTTCAAGTGGTAGGAAGAATGTTCAGACATCACTCCCATGTTAAGGGACAAATTATTGTAACTTGCACCTCCTACTACTAAGAAAGAAACCACTCTGGATTTTAAAGATAACATGTAAATACCCTTGAGAATTTTGATCTAATGCATGATTTATTTATCTGGTGACATTGAAGGATGACAGTTTTGAATAGGTCCAAGAGCAAGGGAGCAGGTTCTGTAGCAGGTTCAGGCTAGGTTCAAGTAGCCTGCTTCTCAGACTATAGGACGTGGTAGATCCACTGGTGCTGCAGGTATTAGTGATAAAGAAACTGGGGGGAGGGGGGAGGAATCACTGGAAAGTCATAATATGAGTTCCAGAATAAACCCATAGAGTCTGTAACAAAGAATGCAGCAGAGAACTACCCACCACAGCTCCAATTGTCTGAAGCCAGAAGCAATAAAGTTGTACGAGCATAACAGCAACCCATTCGATCAAAAGAATAGTATTTGGAGCGTTGCCTAAAGTTACCTAATTGATTTTCTCAGACCTCATTTTGCCTACTTTACTTGCACAAAAACCTTTTCTTCTCCACAGATTTATGGCCCAGGGAGGCTTCCTGTAACCAAATGAAAAGGGAAGAAAAAGCTGGGTCCTGGTAATGAATGAATTAATTCACCATGCAAAAGCTAAAAAATGCAGTTTCCACATTATATCCTTAATTATGGGCAAACCACAAAGATGGAGAAAGAGCTCTGAACAGTGTATTAGGCCATTAACTTGGCGTAAAGAGAATTAGCAAGACTTGAACATCAGAGACAAAGAAGCCTGGAGAGAAAGCACATAAATTCCCCTCTGGCATTTGGCACATGCAGACCTTAATGGTTAAGGGAAGAGGAGGCAGCTGGAAGTAATGACTTCTAAAAGAGCTGATAGCCTGTGAGCTAAATCTAGAATGGGTGATAAAAGAGAGAGGGAAATAGCATTGTTCTGGACAAAGTGCAGTGGTAGGAAGTATCTTTCTATCTCAAATCTTTCCTTAGAAACTATGGCAGGCCACATCTTGAAGAACTAGTGACAGAACAGAACTAACAAACATAGCGAATGAGAAGACCTGACCAGCACAGGGGTAGGCAGTAGCAGACATGGTCCGTGCCCTGTTTCTGTCCCTTCTGCACTTTGATTACACACCCACATATTTCTACTACCAGCACCTGGGGGTGTGCAGTAGAAATATGATGCACCCTCTGGCTGTGAGGCATGCTAGACTTGTGGTTGTGGAAGGGCCAAAGTGTCAGGGGGTAAAAGACTTGAGGAACAGTTTTCAAACAAGGATGGACAGAAGTTAGGGCAATATCTTTCTAATCATTTTGACTATCACTTGGATCTGTCTACTACCATAATTCCCTCCTGATTTGATCCAGTGGCCATTTTAATAGCGGTGCTAGAAGCAGATTACATTACATGAAATCCCTGCCATATATACTGGAAAGATATCTGAGATAGTATTGTAGTCTCTTTTGATTCAAAATCTACCTCTATGTCTATTGAGGTATGTGGATCACTACGGAGTACTCCAGGAGCACTAGAGGCCAGACCTAAAAGAATAATATTAAGGTAAGACAACCTCACTAAGGGAATGATGTTACCTTTTTAGTTATTTTATTTTATAATGTTGCACAGAAACCTGTTGGTCCCCTCAATGGAACATTTTTTGTACATAAATGTCATGTATACATGGCAAGTCTTCTGGCACTAAAGTTTCTGTTAAACTTTTTATCATCATTAATTAACTCATCCATTCTCTTAGAATTCAAATTTCAAATGGCCTTATTGTAACTGAAAGATCCAGCCAATCCTGTTAAAACAAGCCAACCTGTAGCAACCTTTGGTGAGCTTAGTCAGATGTGGAAACCCAAGTTGAATCATACATACACGACACATCTGTATAATGAGGCAGTGACTATGGACATGTGATGAAGGCAGAAAGATAATAACTAATGTCTCTCGTAAACCTTTTTCAAGTTGATTCAGAAAGTCAGTAGAGCTAATGCAACAGTTTAATGCAATAGTGCTTGAGTGTTTAGAATTCAAGCATTGCACTGGGCCTTGGTTTCTCCTTGTAGTTGAATCCAAATGCAAACACATACATCTATGATATATATATCACACATACATCTATGATTATATATATAATATCATATATTATATATAATATATATTATATAATATATATATGTGTGTGTGTGTATAATATCATACATATCATCATGACTGGGTCAGCTGAGGATCAAACACCTTTAGGGCGGAGAATCAGTGGGACTTGCTCCTGGATCTGCTTTGTCCTAACCCCGTATATAATAGGATTGAATGCAGGTGGAACAACCATATACAGATTGGCCAGAAATATATGAACATAGCCAAGGATGCTATGACTAAAGCAGTGGGTCAGAAAAAAAGATGTTGGGATGTAGAAGATGAGCATGATGGAGACATGAGAGCCACAGATGTTGAGAGTCTTGAATACGGCATTCCATGATGGTAAATGGAACACTGTGTAGAGTGTCTTCACATAGGAGAAACCAATTACAATCAGGTCAATGAATCCCACGGAAAAAGCAACCATCCTAAACAAATTGTTGGCCCTGAATACTGGCACAGGAAAGATGGGCAATGCCCACATGCTCACAGTAAGGGTGGAATGATTTGGGCACCACAGAATGATGACAGCGAGAAACACAAAAGGGATGGCCAAGATTAAAGATCTCACTGTCATGACAACACCTAGAATGGCCGCCACCTTGTTGGTGAGGATCATGGTATATCACAAAGGTTTGCATATAGCAATGTAGTAGTCTATGGTCATTGCTGTCAGTACTCCAGACTCCAAGCTAGTGCACAGATGAATCATAAACATTTGTGCAAGACAGGCACCAAAAAGAATTTCCCTTAAATTGAACCATAAGATGCCCAATATCTTGGGAATAGTGGTAGTGGACAGGCTTAGGTCAGTGCAGGCCAACAGGGCCAAGAAGTAAAACGTGGCCTGATGGAGACTAGGCTCAGCCCAAATTATAAACAGGATTATAATGTTCCCCAGGAGGGCAATCAAATATACAGCACAAAAAGGAAAAACCAATCCAGGTTTGAAAATTTTCCAGGCCTAGAATCCCCAAAAAGACAAAGGAGGAAGGATGAAATTGGGTGTGTTGTGATGGGCTACCTTCAGGGCTGCTGGCCAATTTTTTTATTCAGTGCAAGCCTCCAATTCCATTTGTGTCATTTTTTCAGGTACAGAGACACACAGCATCAACCTTCCAACTTAACACTCAGCAAAAGATCCTGGAGGGAAAAATGATAAAAGGTTTAAAAAAAAACCCAAATACAGAACTCAACAGATTCTTGACATTTTGTTTTTCTGTCCAAGATACAGCCCAAATTTGATGTTCTACTACTGTCCCAGCAATGATGTAATGTTAGTTATATTTTAGAAGAACTTCTGTAATGTTACAATGGAGAATGGTTTGAATGGGCAAATCAGAATTTGAAGTAAGCTGAGAGAAATACTACTAACCTGATCTAAATAAATGGTAATGGAGATGGCAAAGCAATGGTATATCAAGTAAATTGGCAGGGAACGTTGTTTGATGTGATTTGGGGAATAAAAGAGAGTATTGAGTCATTTTTAATTTCCAGGATTTGGTCTTTGGCAAATTAGTGAATATTGGTGTTGTTCACTGAGATATGGGACATGGTAGGAGAGAGTTTCATTTGTTTATTTTAACTGACGAGTCAAGTTGTTGACATCGGTTCTGCAATGAATAGATATGAAGTTCATGTTGAATCAAGCACAGAGTCTCAGCAGGAAGAATATGAGTTAAGCTCCTTTTTTCACCAAAACCCAATTTTCGGACATCAGTGGGTTTGTAAAATACTAAAAAGTTTATGGCTGTGACTCTAGAAATAATAAGATCCCTATTGTCATTAAGATAATATCACATTTTTTTCCATGTTAAAAATATTTACAGTCTCTGGCAAGCTACATTGACATAAATACCACAACAGTGAATGAATCTCTGTGTTCTCAAAGCTTTCTCAGGTCACTAAAGAAGCAAGAGGCAGAGAAAAGAGCCTGTCACAGAGAGAACAAATCAAATGCCTTTAGGCAAAAAAAAATTCCATTAATATGAAATACATGAGTCATAGATTCTCTATATATTGATGCTTTTATATGCTTTTATACTTGTATCCAACTACCTTAAAATTTATTATAAAATTGAGTAGTTAAAATAATTAAGCAGTTTGAGTGTTCAGTGGGAGTAAGGCATGAACATACTTTAGGGTGGACATTATTCTGTTTAACAAATCTGTTATATTTCTTTCTTCTATAAGTTACCATTATATGCTGAGATCTAAGTAAGCACTAAATATTGGGCTTGTAAAAGAGCCCAATTTTATTGCTCCTTTACAGGTACAAAGAAAACCATTGTGACCCCTTCCAAATCCCTCCTTTGATCTCAATGTCTTGTTTTTCCTTGAGATAGATGTCCTTGTATGGAAATTATGGTTGTGTTTTCTTCTTAGATCATGCCTCAGAAGTTCAATTGCCTGTCCGATATAAAATCTGAGAAGTCAAACTCAGCTCCAAAGTGTCATATAAATAAGCAGGACACAAGATGACAACAGTGTCAAACTTCTTAGAGTATTTTTCCTGCTTTCCTGCCACCACAAATGGGCATTTGTTTCTCACGAGCTTATCTCTCCCCAGATTTTGATATCAGAAGCAGGAGTTTACTTCTCATTGACATACATACTCCTAAAAGCAATTAACTTCAAAGAGGATCTAATTTTTATGGGTTTAAATGTTGTGTTTGTATGTTAAAGTAACATTTAATCACACTGGGACTCAAAACATTTGGTTTGATTGTTAACACAACCAAATAAAAAATCCAATTTTGACTGTTAAAACAATTGTAATGATTATCCATGGCAAGTCTATTCATTTCACTTTCTTTTTTTTTCAGTTTATTTGCTACCTAAAAATAGTGATAGTTGCTCTTATTTTCTCACTTTCGGTATGAAAGACACCCATAAGTAACTTTTAATCTCTTTTTCCCACATTAGCCACTTTCACCCAAGTACAACATCTGAAAAGGGGAATGATGTTGCCATCTGAATAACAAACATTTGATAAATGCCATGGTTAGAACAGAAGTATCTAAGGACACCTAAAAGGGGTAAAATAGCCCTCAGGGAAGCAGGATTTGAGTGTTACTTAATGATACCTACCTACTAAAATAACAAAAGAAAGTCACATAGATGAAGAAGGGTTGTTTAATCATATAAAAAAGGAATGAAAACAATAGCTTATATATTAGCCTATAACTGAGTATTGAGAGTATACTAAATAGTGCTAAAGAGACATCCCATTTCATGCAGGTACGCTGATGTGGATTCTGCTTGTTTAGCTATGTTCTAAAATGGAATTGTTAAGGCTCTTATTCTTATACAAATAAATGCTCAATGAACATCAGAGTTGCTCTTGATGAAAACATTCAGCTGGCAAAATTGGTGATTTTGTGCCGAGACCCAGTTTTCAGTTGCCCAGAATTTTAAGATGATAGCTAAGTTGAGTCCTTTTAGATAGGCTTGAAGTATGCTAATGCTTCATAGATGTGGAACTCAACCAAGATGACCAATATCCAACATTTGACATGGCACTTGGCATACAGTAGCAGAGCTACTTGTCCTGAGCCTTACAGTGTTGATGACTTTGTACAAGTCAATTATATAAAAAACTCTAGAGATTGATGATATTCCTAAGCAAGTTTGATTCCTTGGGCCATCTGTCAGCACACCCCGCTGTTTCCAAGCATGCCCTGCATGTTATAGCCCCTGGAACATGCACTTGGTAACTAATGGGGTTTTTCTCTTAATGTATTTTCTTCTCATCCATAAAGAGAGACCCAGAAGGTCATTTCATAATACTCAAGGGAAGACTTCACCAAGAAGACATAAACATAGTAAATATATATGCACCCAACATAGGAGCACCTAAATACATAAAGAAAATCTTAGAGGACTTCAAGAAAGATATGGACAGCAACACAATTATTGTGGGGGATTTTAACACCCCTCTATCAAAAATGGACAGATCTTCCAAACAAAACATCAACAAAGATATTGTGGCATTGAACAATACCCTAGACGAACTGGGCTTTACTGATATTTACAGAACCCTCCATCCCAAAGAAGCTAAATACACATTTTTTTCAAATGTACATGGAACATTTTCAAAGATTGACCACATGATAGGACACAAAACAAGCCTCAACAATTTCAAAAAAATTGAAATCATACCAAGCAATTTCTCGGATCACAAGGGACTGAAACTAGAAACCAACCACAAGGAAAAAAACCCAAAACACTCAAATTCATGGAGATTAAACAGCATGCTATTAAACAATGAATGGGTCAAGAATGATATTAGGGAAGAAATCAAACGGTTTTTGGAAACAAATGAAAACGAACTCACAACAACCCAAAACTTATGGGACACAGCCAAGGCAGTCCTGAGAGGGAAGATCATAGCGATACAGGCCCACCTAAAAAAGTTAGAAACATTTCAAACAAACAACCTAACCCTACGTCTACAAGAACTCGAGGAACAACAACAAAGACAGCCCAGAGCAAGCAGAAGGAAGGAAATAACCAAGATCAGAGCAGAATTAAATGACATAGAGACTAAAAGCACAATTCTAAAGATCAATGAATCCAAGAGTTGGTTCTTTGAAAAGATAAACAAAATCGACAAGCCTTTAAGCAGACTCATCAAGAAAAAAAGAGAGAAAACCCAAATAAACACAATCAAAAATGAAAGAGGAGAGATTACAACAGATACCACAGAAATACAAAGGATTGTAAAAAATTACTACAAAGAGCTGTATGCCAAGAAATTTGAAAACCTAGATGAAATGGACAAATTTCTAGAAAAATATAACCTTCCAAAACTCAATAAAATGGAAGCAGAAAGCCTCAACAAACCAATAACAGCAAAAGAAATCGAAGCAGTAATCCAAAAACTCCCAACACACAAAAGCCCTGGACCAGATGGTTTCACAGGAGAATTCTACAAAGCATTTAAGGAAGAACTAACACCTATCCTTCACAGACTATTTCAAAAAATCCAAAAAGATGGAAGACTACCAAACTCTTTTTATGAGGCCAACATCATCTTAATCCCAAAACCAGATAAAGACACAACAAAGAAAGAAAACTACAGGCCAATATCGCTGATGAACATTGACGCTAAAATACTCAACAAGATACTGGCAAACCGCATCCAACAGAACATTAAGAAGATCATACACCATGACCAAGTTGGATTCATTCCAGGTATGCAAGGATGGTACAATATACGCAAATCAGTAAATGTAATACATCACATAAACAAAAGCACAGACAAAAACCACATGATCATATCAATAGATGCAGAAAAAGCATTTGATAAGGTACAGCACCCATTTATGATAAAAACACTCAGTAAAGTGGGAATAGAGGGAGCATTCCTCAACATAATAAAGACCATATATGAGAAACCTACAGCCAACATTATACTCAATGGGCAAAAATTAAAATCTTTTCCACTAAGAACAGGAACAAGACAAGGATGTCCACTTTCACCACTTCTATTCAATATAGTACTGGAGGTTCTAGCCACAGCAATCAGACAAGAAAAAGAAATAAAAGGAATCCAAATCGTAAAGGAGGAAACAAAACTGTCACTGTTTGCAGATGACATGATAGTGTACATAGAAAATCCTATAGACTCCACCAAAAAACTGCTTGACCTAATAAATGAATTTGGTAAAACAGCGGGATACAAAGTCAATATCCAGAAATCAAAGGCATTTCTGTACACCAACAATGAAACAGCAGAAGCAGAAATCAAGAAAAAAATCCCATTTGAAATAGCAAAAAGGAAAATAAAATACCTAGGAATAAACCTAACCAAAGAGGTAAAAGACCTGTATTCAGAAAACTACATAACACTGAGGAGAGAAATCAAGGAAGACACAAACAAATGGAAACATATACCGTGTTCATGGATTGGAAGAATTAATATCATTAAAATGTCCATACTACCAAAAGCAATCTACACATTCAATGCAATACCTATTAAAGTACCAATGGCATATTTCACAGACATAGAACAAACACTTCAACAATTTATATGGAACCATAAACGACCCCGAATAGCTGCTGCAATTTTGAGAAAGAAGAGTAAAGTAGGAGGAATCACAATACCTGACACTAAACTATACTACAAGGCCGCTGTAATCAAAACAGCCTGGTACTGGCATAAAAACAGGCACATGGACCAATGGAACAGAACAGAGAGCCCAGAAATAAACCCAAGCCTCTTCGGTCAATTAATATTTGACAAAGGAAGCAGCTACATAAAACGGAATAAAAATAGCCTCTTCAACAAATGGTGTTGGGAGAACTGGACAGCTACGTGCAAAAAAATGAAACTCGAGCACCAACTTACACCTTATACAAAAATAGATTCAAGGTGGATAAAAGACTTAAATATAAAGTGTGACACCATTAAAGTCCTAGAAGAGAACGTAGGTAGGAAAATCTCCGATATTTCACGCAGAAACTTTTTTACTGACTTGTCTCCTAGAGCAAGGGACATAAAGGAAAGAATAAACAAATGGGACCTCATCAAAATTAAAAGCTTTTGCACAGCTAAGGAAAACAGTATCAAAATAAAAAGAGAACCAACTGTATGGGAAAACATATTTGCTAATGATACCTCAGACAAGGGTTTAATCTCCAAAATATATAAAGAACTTATACGACTCCACTCTAAGAAGACAAGTAACCCAATTAAAAAATGGGCAAAGGACTTGAACAGACACTTCTCCAAGGAGGACATACAGAAAATCCAAAGACACATGAAGCAATGTTCAATATCGCTAGCCATCAGAGAGATGCAGATTAAAACCACAATGAGATACCACTTCACACCAGTCAGAATGGCCATCATAAACAAAGCAACAAACAACAAGTGTTGGAGAGGCTGTGGAGAAAGGGGGTCCCTAGTGCACTGTTGGTGGGACTGCAGACTGGTACAACCATTATGGAAAGCAGTTTGGAACTTCCTCAGAAAACTAAAAATGGATCTGCCTTTTGACCCAGCAATTCCATTGCTGGGACTCTATCCTAAGAACACTAAAACACCAATACAAAAGAACCTTTGCACCCCGATGTTCATAGCAGCACAATTTACAATAGCTAGGTGCTGGAAGCAACCTAGATGCCCATCAGTAAATGAATGGATCAAAAAACTATGGTACATTTACACAATGGAATTCTATGCAGCAGAAAGAAAGAAGGAGCTCATACCCTTTGCAACAGCATGGATGGAGCTAGAAAGCATTATGCTAAGTGAAACAAGCCAGGCAGTGAAAGACAAATACCATATGATCTCACCTTTAACAGGAATCTAAACAACAAAACAAAACAAAACAAAAAACTAGCAAAATATAACCAAAGACACTGAAATAGGGGATAGTCTCACAGTGGCCAGAGGGGAGAGAAGAGGGAATTTCAGGGGGGAATGGGTAGGGATTACAGGAACAAATTTGGAGGACACATGGACAAAAACTAGGGGTGGGGGGTAATGGGGGGAAGGGGGGAGGGTTGGGTGGAGGGGCTGGAATGGGAGTAGGCGGGAGAAAACTGTACTTGAACAATGATTGAAATAAAAAAAAAAAAAGAAAAAAAATGTATTTTCTTCTCTGCTCCTTAGAAATTAAAGTCTTACTGACCTCACTGTCACTCATTTCCATTTAGATTACTCAGTCTGGGTCAAGTGACATTTAGCAAAGTCTCATAAATGGAAATCATTAATGCATCAGAAAAGCTCTCAAATGGTAGAAGATCTTAATGAATGATAATAAACTTGAGGGTTCTGGATGTTAAACACATTGGGAAACAATAGAGTAAACAAAATTGAAAAGACGTTTTTCTATAGGTTTTATTATGGCCTTTAAATATAAAAATTCAGGCTCTAAGAAATAAGATTTTGTAATTAAAATATTAAATAATAAATTAAATAAATTATAATTAAATATTAAAAGAAGTTTGCAGCATATTCTTAAGTTATGATAGCAAGAAATCCATTTAATTAAACAGCTAAGATTTAGTTCTTAGGAGAACATAATGTTATTCTAATGCAAAGTCTGGGTGTCCTGGGTTCTCTAAGACTTTCTGAGACATAAAAGTTTCAAGTGTTTATTGACTTAACATTTGTTATTTACTTTATAGCTGGTGTTAGATGTGGGAGCACCTAAGATACATGGTGATGATAAACAGTCTTTTTTCCCCATAACTCTTACATTCTAAATTAACAGGAAAGACAATAAGCTTGCAAAAATAATTAAATTAATCTAGATAATGTGTCATGAAAATAGAAGTAAAAATACACAATAAGAATACAAATGAACCAATTAAAAAGGAAAAAAGATGAACAGGCACTTTTATAGAAAATATACAAGTGGTCAATAGCAAATGAGCAGGGAAATGAGAATTAATATCCCAAAATGAATCCCTTTTATTCTCCTCAAACAGCTAATGGGAAAATGAGTGACATTATAATAAAAAAGATGTTGAATAACTGAAATTCTCAGACATTGGTAGTTGGTTTGTGAAGTGTATAACTACTTTGGAAAACTCTTTGGTATATTTCTTGGGAAGTGAAAAATACATCTTCACTATTATTCAACAACTCCACTCTGCTACACTTACCAAAGGAAATTAATACCCACGTGGACATGTCAGATAGACAATTAGATATATATGCCTGAAACTCAGGGAAGATCATGGCTACATATAAATATTTGAGAGTCATCACTATATAATGTGTTTGATACATATTATCATGGTATATATGGATGGCAGAATGAAGAGGAAAAACTATAAAACAAAAAGAAGCCATAAATATTCTTATTTATTGTTCTTCTGATCAATATTTTGTGATCCACCACTGATAACAAGAAACAATATAGGAATATGGTTGGTAATTCAACTCTTATTTGAATTGTACAGGTGTGTGTCTGTGTGTGAGAGAGATGGAAAGGGAGAGAGACAGATCACTGGTCACTGGCTATAGAGTATAACAAAATCACACATGGCTTTCACAAAAGTTAGATGTTCAATGACACTCTTTCTCCCTCTACTATGAAGATTAATTAGGAATTGCTTCCTTTGTTCCATTTTTTCAAGGACTTTATGACTAATGCTTCTAAGTCATCTTACTCTTTCCACTATCTTTTCCTCTGCCCTGATTTCTTTGCCTTTAGTTTCAATCTGGATTCCATTATTTAATAGAGAACCAATTTACAAAATCTTATATTAGCTCATCCACATTCTAACAGTCTTCTGTTTGAATGATAAAACCTCCAGGCTTTATGAAGTGATACTTTATAGTGAGTAAGAATTTATAGTGATGGTTCATGCTTCCTGGATGCATTTTGCCCTTTGGGGATCCCAAGGGCCTGAAGGATGGAAAACAATGAGTTGCCACAGTAAAGCTGACTCTTTCCCCAGTGTTAGTTCAGGTCAGTAGTCCAGCCATACTTTTACATTGTATGTGGACTTTGTACTGCCCAGATGCTGTTAGAAATGGTCACTCCACAGGAGCACCAACCCATAGTGGTCAGAATGGAATAAGGAGAGATAAGTTCTCACTTTTTAAAATTATTCCATAATTTTTACAAGTCCCAACAAGGGACTCTGGGATATCAAGAATAGAAACTACTTACTATTTTATTTAATAGGAAGTGAGACCTAGAAGGATCAAGAGAGATGATTAGGTCACAGTCGATCAGTGCCAAAGAAGCTAAAATCAAAGTCTATTGAATTCTTAACCCAGTACTCTTTCTAGTGAAGGCTTCTGAGTATCCTTCTTTATTCATAGGTTATTTATACAGATTTAACCTCAACATTTCTGCTATAAACTATGATAATAATAATGAGGTAGAGGCTGCTAGTTAGGCAGTTTCCTACAATGTCATGGCTTAAACATCTTTGATAAGTCCTAGCCTAATGCTACTATTAATTGTATTCAGAAAGGCAGTGGTGAGATTCCCAGTCTAAGTCTGAAGGCTTGAGAACCAGCACTCTGGTGGTGTAAGTCCTAGTCTTAGGGTAGGTAAAGACAGATGTCCCAGTTCATCAGGTGGGCAGAGAGAATGAGAGGAGAGAGAGAGAGAATCCTCCTTTCTTTCACCTTTTTGTTCTATTGGGGTCCTCAATGGATTATGATCCCCACACACACTGGGGAGAACAACCTGCTTTATTCAGTCTATTAATTCAAATACTAATCTCTTTCATAAACACCCTCACATAAACACCCAGAAATAGTATTTAACCAAATATCCTGTGGCCCAATCAAGTTGACACACAATCATCATACTGGAAGGAATGCAGATACTGAGGAAAGGCCTTCAAAATCTGATTTTATAGCAAATTCTAATTTTTGCTGCAGCACCATACATTAAAAAGGAAATCCCTTGCAATTTCACATTTTCCATAAATCAGATCACAATATGACTATGTGTCTTTTCTTATATTCCCCATTCTGATCTGTTGGTCTATTTGCCAATACCACACTATCTTAATTATGCAGTTTTATAAAAATTCTTGAAGTGTGTAGTATTATGTCTTATTTGTTTTTTAGATTTTTTGAATTATCATGTGCATTTCAAAATCAGCTTGTCAATTTCCACAAAAATATTTGTTGATATTTTTATTGGAATTGCATTGAATCTATATGTCAATTTGGAAAGAATCAATACCATTACATTACTGAATCTTCCAGTCAACAAACATGATATATCTCTTGATTTACTTAAGTCTTCCTTAATTTTTCTCATCAATGTGTTCTCATCTAGTTTAAATATAGATAATTTGGACATCTTTATTCCCAGGTATTTACTATTTTTGATGTAATAGTAAATTGTATTGACTTATGGATTTTAGGGGTTTTTTTTTGTTTCTAGAGCATAAACATACAAGTGATTTTTGTGTTTGAGTTCCTACGTAGCAATCTTACTAAATTTACTTATAAACTTTAATATTTTAGGTATTGTTGTTTTTGGATTTTCCATCCACAGAATGAAATTATTTGAATATAATGACGTTTACCTCTTCCTTTCCAATCAAATACATTTTTCCTTTTTTCTCAGTATTTACTATTTCAACACTGAGGATTATATTGGCTATAGACTTTGGGAAGACAATCTTTAACGGATAAGACAGTTCCCTTCTATTTCTAAATTTCTGAAATTATTTTTATTTCCATAAATAGTGAATTTTGTTGCATGACTTTCCCAAATCTATTGAGAAATTTGTTTCTTCTTTATTTTTGTATTTTTGTAAATCTGTATTTCTTCTTCTTGTTATGTATGTTCATGTTAATCAGGTGAATTAAGCGTAGGTCAATTATCAAATGTTAAAGTAACAGTCCCAAAATAGACCTCACTTGTGCATAATGTATTAATTTTTACTGCTTTTGTACTTAATTTTAAATATTTTATCTAGAATTTATATCTATGTTCATAAAATATGTTGGGTTGAAATTCTTTTCTTATAATATTCTTGTCAGTGTTTGATGCCAATTATGATAACCTCAGAAAATGAATTAGAAAATATTCCCTCTTTTTCTATTTTCTTTTTTTTCTTTTTATTTAATTTACTGAGATGACACTGGTTAACAAAATTACACAGGCCTCAGGTACACAATTCTACAACACATCATCTATCACTGTATCGTTTGTTCACCACCCCAAGTCAAGCCTTCATTTTTATTCTCTGAAAGAGTTTATCTTCTTTAGTTCTGGAAGATTTTATCATTAAGGTACCTAAGCTGAAAGTTTTTTTGTGAAAAACTGTTTCATTATGATTTTGTCGTCTTTAACCAATATATAACAATGCAGATTTTTACTGTTTATCTTTTGCCATTTTTGGAAGGTTTTTTGCCAAGAAATGTTTACATTATACTATTATCAAATTAATTATCATAGTATTTCAAAGTATAGTTTTATCATCTTTTAAAATATCTTTAATTTCAATAGTTTTTAAAAAATTATAGATAATTTAAATTTGGGTATTTTTATTTCTCCTAAATATTTGTCCCTTTTATTCTTATCTTTCAAAACAACTTTTTAAAAGATTTTATTTATTTATTTAGGGGGGAAGGGAAGGAGAAAGGGAGGGAAAGAAACATCAATGTGTGGTTGTCCCTCACGTGTCCCCAACTGGAGACCTGGCCCACAACCCAGGCATGTGCTCTGACTGGGAATCGAACTAGAAATCCTTTGGTTCACAGGCCAGTGCTCAATTCACTGAGCTACACCAGCCAGGGCAATCAAAACAACTTTTGACTTTGTTGGTGTTTTTTATTATATGAGACACATACCCTCTTGTTTTATTTTTCTCTGTATTTGTGTTATTTCTTCTAATTTATTTCAGAGTTGTTAATGGTGCTTGTTTTGTTTTTTTAATTTTTTAAATTAGAAACTTAACACTGTAGATCAGAAGTAGAGGTGTGCTTTAGTTTAGTATTCTGCTTCAAGTTCTCCTAAAACGGCAATCAGGATTTGGGGAAAAAACTCTAATTCCATCTAAGTCTTGCTCTATTTATCTATCTATCTTCTATATGATGTAGATATGATACAGTCTTTTCAATAAATAATGATGGGAAAACTAGACAGCAACATGCAAAACAATTAAACTGAACCTCTGTCTTATGCCATGCACAAACACCAAAACAAAATGTATTAACAATTTGAACATAAGACCTGAAGCTATAAAACTCCTTGAAGAAAACATAGGAAGTAAGCTATTATTGGTTTAGGTAATGATATTTTGGATTTTACACCAAAAGCAGAGACAAAAGCAATAATAAACAAGCGGGAGTACATAAAACTGAAAAGCTTCTGCATGGCAAAGAAAACCATTAACAAAATGAAAAGGCAACCTGCTGGGAAAATATTTGCAAATCTTATATCTGATAAGACATTAATATCCCAAATATATAATAATATTATACAACACAATAACAAAGAATCCCATTAAAAGTAGCCAAAGAATTTGAATAGACATTTTAGCAAAGAATACAGACAAATTGCCAACAGGTACATGTAAAAATGTTCCATATTATTAATCATTGAGGAATAACAAATCATAGTCAATAATATTGTGATAAATTTTCACGGTGACAGATTATTACCAGAATCAGTGAGGCTATTACATTGTGAGTTATAAAATTGTTGAATCACTATATTGTATACCTAATAAAAGGAAATCTTCTTGCATTGTTTGTGTAATAGAAATATATATTGGTTCGGCCTCTATGAAAAAAAATAAGATTATTCCTCAAACATTAAAAATAAAACTAGTGTATGATCAGAGAATTTCACTTCTGGGTATATATCCAAAGGAAATGAAAACAGAATATTGATGAGACATATATTTGTTCTCCCATGCAGCATTATTCACAATAGCCAAGACACAGAACCAGCCAAAGTTTCCTTCAACAGACGAATGGATAAAAATGATGTGGTATGTATGTGCACTGGAATATTATACAGCCATGAGAAAGAAGGACATCCTGCCATTTCCAAACAACACTAGAGGGCCTAGAGGGTATTATACTAAGTAGACTAAGTTAGATGGAGAAAACAAATACTGTATGATCACTTATATGTGGATTCTAAAATCCAGACTCATAGAAACAGAAAACAGATATGTTGTTGCCATAGGTAAGGGTGATGGAAAAGTGGTCAAAATGTACAAAGTTCTAGTTATATGATGAATAAGTTCTAGGTATGTAATGTATACATAGTTGCTATAACTAACAATACCACCGTTTTGTGTATTTGAAAGTTGCTAAGAGATTCAATCTTAAAAGTTATCATCGCAAGAAAAAAATTGTAACTATATGGGGTGAGGGATGTTAACTACACTTATTGTGGTAACCACTTCACAGTATACATATATCTAATATTGTATTGTACACTTTAACATGTTATGTCTATTATATTTTAATAAAATTTAAAATATATGAAATAAATACATAATAAAATTAGTAAATGATTCTTAAAACATGTTGTGGTACTACATGAAGCAAGGACATACCTTCTTTCAACAACCATATTGGGACTTGTTTATAAGTGTATAATTGTTCTATAACTCAATCATTATAGATTGCTTCCTACCTGCTAGAAACTACTGAGCGGCAAATAAATATTTATAATGTGTCTACTAAGTGCCAGATACCAAGCTTGCTGGGGATATAAGAAGCTTGGGATGTAACTCAAGGGTTTTTTGTTACTCAGCAGGTTATGTTGTTGCCAAGGTTGAGACCAGCACTTTTGGGTAAAGTGTTCAGGTTTTAGGAACCCCAGTGACATGGATTTATCTTGGCCCAATTGCTGCAACCTTGACAGTCATTTTACTTCTCTTAGCTTCAGTTTCTTCATCTAGGGTCAACATAGCAACCTCTCAGGGCAAATGTAGAGGTAAAATAAGAATGTATATAAAGTGTCTGGAACATGGTAGGTATTCAATGCATAGTAACTTTATAGAAAGAAGAGATTAGAGGGGATGAAAGAAAAAGACAAGGAGATCAGCTAAATCAGTCCCTTCATACCTTCATGAGACCAATGTTATGAAATGTGATGTAACAGGCCCTAAAGAAGCCTCTTTCAAAACCCAGCACTTCAAAAATACATACATGCAGTGCAATTTAACCCTCTCAAATGTAGAGCAGGACCAGGTGTCTCAGGATGCTAAAGAGAGACATCCTGAAGAACAAAAATGTTTCCATCACACACACACAAAATACTATCAGTATGTGAGGTAATGGATGCTAACAAGGTACTGTGATAATCATGTTGCAATATATACATACATCAAATCATTATGTTGTGTATCTTAAATTAAACCAAAAGTACATGTGATTATATTCAATAAAACTAGAAAAAAAATAAAATAATACACAAAAGGAAAAATACTGCAAAATATTAAATTTCAATTAAACTCCTTCAGCAAACATAAAGTTCAATATAAAAACAAGTAGGATAGCCCCACCAGGAAATCAATCAAATGATATTTGAAAAATGCTAAACTTGAAACACTTAGTTGTCATCCTCAAAAGATATGGGTTGCTACTGCAAAATATTTCTTGGAAGTATTGGATTAATGTCTGGCATCGTTAAGAAAGAGAATGAAAGTAGTCAAACACACTTATCTATGAAAATCCAGTCCTTCCACACCTGAAACACGGTCGACAGCAACCCCAGCCACAGCTTGGGATGGAGGCTGAAGCAAAGAGGACAATCAAGGGAATGAATAGAACAGTTGATTGGCATCTAGAAAACAGGTCAGAGTGTGATAGGGATATTATCTGAAATTTGATAAAAAGTTCTAAGGTCCTTACAGGCCAATGAAGTGGAACAAAGTAAAGACTTCCAAGTCATAAAGATTAAGATAATAAAGAAAAGAATATATAACATCAAATACAACAGCTTCACCAGAAAAACCGAACAGTTGTCAATATCCTTTACAGACAAAAAAAACATACAAATAAACAAAAAACCCTGAAGAAAGAAGATCCTAATAGAAAGAAATAAAAAAATAAGAAATGCTATACCCAGAGAGTTTGTACAGATGGAAAATCTTAGCAGGATCTAGGAATCTCTGAGAAGCCAAAAGGTGGCATGTCTGCCATACATACCAGGGAAGAGTCAGGGATGTTCAGGGTAAAACACTCAACCCCAAGAACCTAAGTTATACTTCAGCTCAAGAAACAATTCACAACACAAAAGCCATGATGGAATCAGTAGACATGAGAGGCATCTATTTCCTTTGCAATAGAGGAGACAGGCAGATCTTTCTAAAGTGATTGTATAAAGTTTGTTTCCTTAGTGGCCAAACACTCTCATTTCCAACCCATTTTGCTAAAGCTTGGCAAGTCTTTGGTTAGGAATTTTGTCTAGGATATTTCCTAAGTAACCAGAAAATCCAGGAAATTGAGGTTTCCTTTGAAGCAATAAAAAACAAAGATATACAAAGGAATGTTTCCATTGTTGTCTGAGATATTACAAAAGAGGAGAATCAGAACTTATCCCATGATAAAAAGTGACATTTTCTTTCCAACATAAAAATAATTCTACACTTTTTTAACAATGCCAAAGATGGTCTTGATCTTTTCTACCTATTACAAATTCCTCAGTAGTTTCAGGATTCCCTGCTTGATCTCCTTGGTTCTCACACCATAAACAATGGGGTTCAGAGCTGGGGGGATCAGGTGGTGCAGGATGTTGAGCAGGATGGGGACATCTGGGGGGATTCTCTTCCTGGCCAGGTTGGTGATGACCAGAACCAGCAGGACTGTGCTGAAGAAGAGGATGAGGATGAAGTGAGAACCACATGTGCTCAGGGCCTTGGCTGCAGCTCCCTCAGCCTTGATCCTTAGCACAGCTTTCAGGATGAAGGAGTAGGAGAGAACAATAAGGATGAGGTCAGAGCCCAGTAGGGTCCAGCCTGTCACAAACTGGTAGAGCCGGTTGAAGGTGATGTCATCACAGGAGAGTTTGGACACAGACAAGTTAGTGCAGATGCAGTTCTTGATGATGTTCTCTGCACAATATCTGAGTCGGGAAGAAAGGATTGGAACAGGAAGAGAAAACAGGACATTCCGGGCTACAACAAACATAGTAGCTCTAGCCACAAATTGATCAGTGATGATGGATGAGTATCGTAATGGGTGGCAAATGGCCACATAGCGGTCATAGGCCATGACCATGAATGTGCAGGACTCCATGGTCAGGAAACTATTCATGACAAACATTTGAAAGAAGCAGGCAGAGAAGCTGATGGATCTGAGGTCAAACCAGAAGATGGCCAGGACCTTGGGGATGACAGTGAGGCAGAGCACGATGTCCAACAGAGAGAGGAGGCTGAGCAGGTAGTACATGGGCTCATGCAGAGATGCCTCCAGCCGGATGGTGATCAGAAGGGTGGCATTGGCCCCCATGGCCAGGAGGAAGAGGAGGCTGAGGGGCAGGGACAGCCAGTGCTGCCAACTCTGGTAGTTAGGGAAGCAGATAAGGAAGAATTCAGAGACTGGAGCAGTGGAGTAGTTGCTGGGTGATGCCATGTAAAGAATCCTGTACAAGCTAGAAATTCAAAGTCCCTTAAAATGTACAACAGAATATATCACCATTGAACGTGTATGTTCTAGATGCAGTGGAACTTAGTTTTCATTGCATCTCTTCCTGTCCCAGTGGAGGTTTTAGTTATTTTTTAATTTATTTCTTTCCAACAAATGTGCCAACATTTATTTAACCGATCCTCTTGTTACAAATTTAGATTGTTTTCAGATTATCCTTGCTCCACGGAGTTTTCAAATTATCATCATCATCAATCATTGTTAACATTTAACTGAACACTTGTATTATATTAAGTTTTATGCAGAATGCTTACATTCACAATCTCACTTTATCCTTTAAAAAAACACTTCAGAGTAATGAATACTGTTATACTCATCAGGTAATCTCACAGATAATGAAAGGGTACAGGTAAGAGGGAGCAAAGTAGCTTGAACAGAATCAGAGAGCCAGTAAGTGATAAAGGACCAGGTAATCTGACTGAGTGTTAGTGCTTCCAGCCACCACACAAGATTTAGACTCAACCAGAACAGTTACCTAACTAAACCCTTCCCTCCTTCAGTGTAGAAAGGATAGCTATGTGGAGAGCTCTGTTACCTAACTCCATATGTTTGGGCACAGACTGATATCAAGATTCTATATTTTCACTCATCAGAATCTATTGGGTTAGAGGTAGAACAGTCCTTGGCCCCACCCAAAGGCAGCGATTCAGCCCCAAAAAGGGTTTCAGTTTAAAGGCAAAGTCTTTATCATCCTCTTACTGGATTATTTGTTATTGTTTGTCTTTGTGAAGGTTCAAAGGTGTCTACTTTTATATGAATCCTTTAGAAAGGACTCTGAATTTCCTACTGTGGTGACAGAGACAGTCAGTACTGAGAGATACACCAGGGGCTTTACCAAAGGCAGAATTGAAGCTAGCTAGTGTGTGAATGTAGGCATATAAACCTACATAGGAATCCATTTATCTGGTAAGAAAATGACCTATAATTCCTTGGGGCTAGGATCTACTTTTTTCAGCATATGGAATCTATGTTTTGTAAACTCATGTGATTTGATACCAGGTGTTTCTTTAGCTGGGTACCATCTTATTTCCCTCATTGCTAGACAAAGTACAAAGTGTCCAAGTACTAAGAAGCATCACAGCTATGGTTGTCACATCAAAGAATATGAAAAAAAATAAGGATTGATAGCAAGTGGAGAGAGGGAATCCAGCAGCCATATAACCAGTACAGTGGCATTACTGATCCTGCTCAACAATTTCCACCTGATAGTCTGCTCCAGAAGGATAAAGATTGTGTGAGAAAATATCAGACTCCAGTTTCCAGAGAAGGTAAGATGCATGGAATTTTATTTTGAATATCTTGTGCTTTCCAAATACAGTACAAATAATATACACATGCATAACTTTTTAACAGGGCTTTAAGAAACCAAGGATTCGGGGGTTAAAACAGGTGTAGGAGGACAAGTGTATATCAGCTCTGTCCTATAGTCTCACATGTGATTTTAAAAGTTACGCTCACTGTGAATCAGAGAAATGAGGATAGAAAACATACCTTTTTCTGAAAACACACCTTCCTTTCCAATAATCTCTAGTTTTGGATCCTCAAAGTGACTTGCTGTATTTGAACAAGTGAGAAAATAGTTAGTGATTTCCCTGTACTGGACTTAATGTTAAACATACTAATGTACAGCATAAATTTAGGAAAAATACTCTGAGAATTAACTGAATAGAGAACAACTGAAAAAAGCATGTATAATGCTGTATAGTTGTGGCCCTAATAAAGATGATCTTACAAATAGTAGGAAAGGGACAAAAATACAGATGATAAATAAAATAATGTGCTGTGGTTAAATAGTTGGCATCAGACAGAAATTCTAAGTTTGCCCTTATATTTATTCATGACCTTGAGTTTTGAGTTTTACCATTTATTAAATAGATAAATGATATTTAAGTTTAAGGTGTTATTGTATGGAGGGAAAGTATCTATCATTTCCTGAGTTCCCATTAGGCCCAGAGA
Organism: Phyllostomus discolor; assembly: GCF_004126475.2. NCBI lineage: Eukaryota > Metazoa > Chordata > Mammalia > Chiroptera > Phyllostomidae > Phyllostomus > Phyllostomus discolor. The sequence continues at coordinate 124,720,607 of NC_040908.2, forward strand.
CACAAAAATCTGAGAGCATTAGATAAGGATATAAAAAGAGGCAACATTCACCTAGGGAAGAAGGGATACTATCCTTGTAGAGAATGGTAAAAGGAAAGCCTGCCTACATGGTTGCTCAGTAACCAATAGCAATGAAATGTGAGAGCCCATAGATCTGAGTTCTTTGGAGGAAAGAGGTAGGAGAGCAGAGTGTCAGAAGACAACAATCAAAGGTATACAGTGGCATCTGCAGCTATGTGAGTTCACCTGCTAGCAAGCCTGTTTTATACACTGAAAGGAACTACAGAGGATTTGAAACAAGGGGATGATGTGCTATAGATGGGACAAAGGGGAATAACACAGAGGGTAGGGATTCTCTTTTTGGAGAGTCCTGAATGGTCTAAAGAAGAAGTGATTGAGAGCTGAACAAAGGCCATGCACATGGAGAAAAAAGGATGTATTTGAGGGTTGGGAGGACTACAGAATTCAGTGTAAGAAAAGTTAAGATGACAGAAAGAGACTGAAGTAATGAATGTCACTGAGGATATTTAAAACATGTTTACAATGTCTTTAAAAGAGGATCTTTTCATTGAGACAGAACAAATGCCCCTTTCAGACCTCCTACAGCACAGATAGATTCGCTCAGGCAGTAATACACTTTCATATCTGTTTCATAGTTCCTTTTAAGTTTCTTAATAGCTGGGATCATTTTTCCTCTCTGTCTGCATTCTCCTCCTGATCTGAGAAATGAAGATTTATTGGCTATCTGGGCATTGTTTCAAGCTACAATACTCCAATGCTATTAGTTTGCATTCACAGACTGATATTCACAAGGAAGTTGTAGTGGTTCCTTGTTCTAAGAGCTAATGAACAAAACATAGTCTTTGGTGGTAAAATATTGACAGTCTGGGAAGGTCAGACAAGTACTGAATTAACCAAATAACAACAGAAGATCCACGCCCAGCTATGATTGCCTAGGAAAGGGGTGATCACCTTGGCTCATAGATAAATTGAGACTAGTGCAGACAGGAAGATTCTGACCCAACCAGGCAGTCTTGACCTCCCAGCTATGAAATGGGTGGGAGTATTTGAGCCCACAGAAGCTTTGGACCCACAACACTTGTGTGGCCACATGTGACTCAGCCTCAGCTCTGAATGAAATAGAAGCTGTAGTTCAGTCTGTGCCACTCACCTTTATTCCAGGATCTAAGCATCTTGGCAGCTTTGGCATCTATTCCCTATTGAAAGGGTTCTATCTCCTGTACATACCAGGTTCCCAAATGCCCCTTCTGTCAATGTTATCTTCTTCCTCATAATTTTCCTGGACCTGACTTGAGACTTACCGTCTTCAGAAGGCTGTACTACTGCTGCTTCTGTCTGTTGGAAAAAAGCCCTTAAACTGATCCCTTCAAGGGCTCTAGAGGATGTTTTTATGGGCCCTGGTTCCACTGTGGACTTTCTCTCTCCATTGCTCAAAGTGCATGTTTCCTGGAGAGGCACCTGCATCCTGAATCTCTGTGGTCTATTTCTCAAGAGAGTATGTTATAAACAGCTTAATTTAGCATTGTGAATAGAGTGTGGGCAAAAGACATCAAAGGCTCTTGGGGGGCTGTCTAAGTAAAGAAATAGAAACTTTGGGGAAAGAAGGAGGAAATTGAGTAATAAGTATCTCCTCAAGAAGAGTGTCTATGGATAGGCCTGCGGGTAAGAACTGAATAAACTATCTTTAGCACTCTAACTGTAGCAGGAGATGGTAGGGGAGCATTACCAGTATTTTTTTAATTCTCATAGCAAAATAATGAGATACAAATTATTATAGTTAACAACTATAGTTAACAATTTCTGAGGAAGAATCAAAAATATACATGTTATGGGTTGAAATGTATCCCACTGAAAAGAAATATGTCCCCCAAAAGATAATCCCCAGGTACCTGTAAATGTGGCCATGTTTACAAATATGTTCTTTGCTGATGTCATCAAGTCAGTAGTTACCAGTTAAAAAATTGATGAAGTTCAACCACACCCTCATTGTATATCCCAGGGTTCCAGTTTAAAATGTATGCTGTGGGAGGGTGATTAGCAGACTCTATTTTTGGTGGCTTTTGGGCTTTGGTTTTAGTCTCCCCATGCCTAGAAATTGCCAAATTTTTGTTCCATTTTATATTGTTTTCTTCATGATTAGAGAAAGTCCTCAAGCAGAAGTAGCTGTAAGTCCTGGGTTTATATCTTAGTTTCAACCTTCTCCTAGATTTTTATCTTTCCATCTTAACTCATTACTGCATTTAAAACTATGTTTCTATGCTATTACCATAATTCAAGAAACTTTTTAATCATTTATTTTTATTGTATTTTTTCAATAACCATTTATCCCCCTTATGCCTTCTTCAACCTCCACCCTTCACCTCCCCTCCACAACCATCACACTGTTGTACATGTCCATGAGTTATTTTTCTTTTTGTCTCGATCCTCCTTCCCGGAGCTGTCAGACTGCTCTCTGTGAGACTGTGTGTATTCTGATCGTTCAATTATGCATATGAGTGAAATCATATGGCATTTTGTCTTTCTCTGACTGGATTATTTCACTTAGCATAATGTTCTCTGGGTCCATCCAAGCTGTCACAAAGGGTAAATTTTTATTCTTTTTTATGGCCAAGTAGTGTTCCATTGTGTAAATACACCATAGCTTTTTTATCCCCTCATCTACTGATAGACACTTGGTCTGCTTCCAAATATTGGCTATTGTAAATAATGCTGCAATGAACACAGGTGTGCATCAAACAGCATTTTTAGTGACAATTTAGCCTGGTAGAAATTTGAATATTGACAAGTATTTTATATGTATATTAATTGAATAATATGATAATTTAAAATATACAGTAAGTCCTCAGCATCATTGATAGGTTCCTGAAAATTGTGACTTTAAGTGAATTGACATATAATAAAACTAATTTTACCACAGGCTAATTGATATAAGCACAAGATAAGTTCCTATAACATATTTCTGGTCACAAAAACATCACCAAGCTTCTAAATAAAGACCCAAAACACTTATTATATTAAACATTGAAATAAATATAAGCTATACATACATTTAAGAAAGATTAATAGCAACATGTAAGATAATTCTTTTCCAACCCACTTATTTCAGTGCAGCATTGAGGATGGCGGGAGCCTTTTTTAGCAGCTCAGGTTACAGGGTGGAAACCCCCCTCAACAGGATACTGTTCCATCATGGGCACACTCACTGACAGGACAATTTAGCCACACCAATTCATCTAACATGCACATGCTGGGGATGTAGGAGGAAGCCGGAGTACCTGGAGAAAACCCATGCAGACCTGAGGAGAGCATGCAAACTATACACACACAGTGGCTCAGGGTAGAGTAAAATTTTTTCTAATCAACATTATAGTGAAACAATGTTGAACAAAATGAAGTTATTTGAGAACCAGCTATATATGTTATATATAATACATACGTAATATATAAATATATACATAAACATATTTGTATATGTATATGCAAAAAAAAATATATATATATACATATATATATATATCTCCACAACTTTTTCATCTCTACTCTACAGGGCCCAGCACAAATAATGCCCCTATTTTATTACAAAATATTTTATTACAGAATCATAAGTACATAGTTCTGTAACATAGCAATACAGTGATCCCTCACCTATTGCGGGAGTTACATTCCAGAGACCCCTGAAATAGGTAAAAATCCATGAAGTAGCAGCGTTATATTTATTTTATTATTTATATATATTTTAAGCATTATAAACCCTTCCCACACTCCTATAAACCTTTCCCACTCTCTTATTAACCTTTCCCACACTCTTATAAATACTTCATATGATCTTAAACACTTTCTACATTTTTAAACCTATGTAATTTTAACAACATATAAAATTCTATATGGGTACTCACCAGTAAGGTATACTATAACTTGAATGATGAAGATCATGAATCATGTAGCTGTGCAGTACTGATGGTGATGAAGATGATGGTGATGAAGGTTATGATGAGATGAATGTACTGCACAGCCAAGAAGAGCATTGCAGCTCTTCTGAAGGCACCACTTCATCAGGCACTTCTTCAGGTGGTGCAGCATCTTCACCCTGGGTCATAACTTCTACTTCTGCTAAAGGTGTAGGCATAACTGATCTCTTCATCTAAGTGATGAACATAGTTATGGGGAGTTGCTAGAGCTGCTTTTTATCCACAGAGGCAGCTTCTCCATGCAGAGAAATGCCCTTGAGTCCAAAGTGTCTCTGAAATTTGTCAAACCAGCCCTTGCTGGCACTGAATGGGGTTGGTCTGGTGGGAGAAGCATTAGACGGTCCTCCTTCTGCATCGTCATCCTTGCCTTCATCCTCATCACCATCGTGAATATCCATGCTTTCTGCAAAACTATCATAAAGTTTCTTGGCCTTCATCTGGATGGTGTTGGTATCTAGTGAGATATTCTTCTTCCTGCAGTCATTTATCCACAGGGCCAATGCAGACTCCATCCTCACAATGACATTATTGCGGGAAGTGACCACCCTCTTTGCAGTCTTGTTAAAAGTCATTGTTGCCATAGACCTAATATTCTTCTTGTCTTTCTTTATGTAGCAAACAGTAGATTCATTGATCCTGTAATGGCAGCCTACAGCTGCATAGCTTTTGCCTTCCTTTAACATGTTGAGAAGTTCCACCTTTTCTTTGATGGTAAGCATATTCTTCCAGCTCTTGGGTTCACTGTCAGAGTCTTAGAAGGAGCAGAACATTTGGGTGCATTGTAGGGCTTGAAATAAATTCAAAATTTTACGAAATTTTCACAAAAACACAACACCGCAGAGCAACACTGGGAGTAGTGATCAGACATTGATGTGAAGTGGACAAGAAGAGATGCTGAACATAAGGGCACAGTGCAGAAGAGCAAACAAACCAATGCTACAGTCACTAGCCAATCAGTGCCCAGGATACAGAACACAGTGCTGTGGTTGGTCGCCTTCCATTCCATCAGCCAATAGCATGCCATGTACAACCTCACACTGGCAAACTTGTGCAAGTGGTAGTGGTGTACTGCATTTCCATTGTGTACAGTATGGTATTCATCCACTGATGAAATACATACTGTATTTTATTTTGATTTAATATTCTTTTAATATGTATGAATTAACATTTTTTATATTTTTATATTGTTTTAAAATTTTTAGGCAAAAATAATTAAATTCACAAATACTATATAAATACCTATATACTGCAAAATCCCATGATATAGCAAAAACTCCACAATACAGAATTAGATATATATATATTTTTTAAACCCACGGTACAATGAAGCCACAGTAAGTGAACCACAGTATAGCAAGGGACAACTGTATCACACTCAAGCACACCATATGACATTTTAGGTGAAATGTTCAAATTAAAGCTATAAATTATTACACCCATATTATTGCCCTCTCTCCCCTCCCCACCCTAGGCCAATACTCCAACAGGCCTTATTTCTTCCAGACCCTTGTATTTTTGCTGTTTACTGTCAGTAAAATTGCTGTCCCTTTGTAAGTAATGTATCACCTCCTGTTTCTATTCAAAACATTTTGTCTCTGGGTTTTTTATATATATTTTAGCAAATGTGTATAGATTTTTAAAAATTATTTTGCTTATGTTAATTTTTTATCTGCATATAATTCAACTATTATCCCATTAAATATTCCTTATTATCCCATTTAATATTCCTCTTTCCTTATTATCTATATCCCAGTTAAGTGTATATTGGGCCTTATTATCCAATTGTCTTAATCTTTACACTTCCTTTTCACATTTCATTCTTCTTCAGATTGTACTGCTTTTTATTAAGTTCTTCAACTTTAGCTCCATATGACCAATTCTCAACTCAACTTTGCCAATCTTTTGTAACATGTCATTCTTTTATTTATAACAGTTTCTTTTAACTAAGGAACCATTGCCTAATCCAAAGTGATAAAGATTTACTCCTGTTTTCCCCTAAGAGTTTTATTGTTTTATCTCTTATGTTTAGATTTTCAATACATCTTAATATAATTTGTGTATATAGTGCAATTTTATTTACTTCTTACTGTAGCATTTTATAGACTTGAACTTATTTTTCCTATAAGCCATAATTTTGCTTATAGAATTTCAAGACCACCCTTTTCCTGACATCATGAATGTCAATTTATTTTAAAGAATAACAACATTCCTGTAGGGGCAGGGAGGGGTTGCCCTGTCTCTGGTCTTTTTTTATTTCTTTATTTAGAATCTTGAGTCCCCCTACATTTCCTCTTTTCTTTTTATTATGACATCTCTAAAGATGCACCTTCCTCCTTCAGCTTTCTACTACTTTCTCAGAAACAATGCATTTCTGTGGCTCTCATCTCTGCTACTCACTTTCGAGCCACTTTCTTGTAGCCAGTGTTGTTTCAATGACATCCTTGACCTTTGTTTCCATTTTTTTTATTTCTGGAGATTTTATTTGTCCTATATGTATTTCTTACACATCCCTCTCCTCTTTTCCGCTTAACTTTTTAAACTTTCTTTTACCTACGTACTGAACCTAAAGTTAGTGACAAAACTCTAATTCTACTTTTCTTCTCTTCTTTTTTTTTTATTTCAATCATTGTTCAAGTACAGTTTTCTCCCCCCTACTCCCGTTCCAGCCCATCCACCCAACCCTCCCCCCTTCCCCCATTACCCCCCACCCCTAGTTTTTGTCCATGTGTCCTCCAAATTTGTTCCTGTAATCCCTACGCATTCCCCCCTGAAATTCCCTCTTCTCTTCTTAAAATAATTTAAAATTATACCAGTCTCTATTAATGTTGAAGGAATGTGCCAGTGTAGTTTTATTTACACTCCTTTTGATGTTATGGCTCCTTTGGGAGGATATATGGTGAGATTCAGATTCAGACAACCATTAGTTTCCTAAGGACAATAAGAATATATATAAATACACATATCTACATTGTAGGGGGGGGGGGCTCTGCCCACACAGCTCCCCTGGGCCGCCATGGATGAGAATAAGTCTACCAAGATATGATCTGTGTGGGGAGGAATGGTGGCCAATCTCTCAGAGGAAAAGGACCTTGAACCTGTTCCTCAATGGGCTTTTGTTAGGTTTAGTTTGCATAGGAATACAGGGCATATATGTAAAGCTCACCAATCATTATTAGGCAGTAATGATCAAGGAACAGATATTCAAAGAACTGTAAGGGCTTATTCTGAGTCAGGGTAAAATAGCCAAAGGGCCATAAAACTTTGGGAAACAAGTCATTTGCTGCTTGGACCCTTATCATTTAAATTGAGGGTATTCTTAGTAATGCAGGTATCACAGGATTTTATGCATTCTTTCTTAGGTCTGATTACCCCCAGAAACTGCTCATTCTAGCACAGGGCCATACCCACCTCCGGCATTACTTCAGGCTTAAAATCAGGTGGGAGATGAGAACAGCCACAAGATCAGGAGACTTCTTACAGACATAATGAGGACTCAGGCTGTCACAAAGCCAAGGGGTAAGGGTCCTTTTCTTTAGGCCCCCAAGCCCTTCCCTGATGGCCCCTTTGCAACCATGCCTGTCTTGGGTTGTTCCTTCCTTGAGGAATCTTGCCCAACATTGGCTAACCCGTCATCCCCCCAGGGCCATGCAGGGTGAAGTAAAGAGGGCAGAGACTGTGCCCCTGCTGGGAGGGTAAACTTTGTCCCCTTAGTGGCTTATGACCCAAAGGTCTTTTTACTCAGCCTTAGCCATGGGGGGTTACAGCTTCTGAAACCAGGCAGGATGGTTCACAACACTACATATGTATGTGTGTATGTATGCATGTATATATGTATTAGTATGCAACCTCAGCAGTTCTCCAGGTGGAATCTGAAACTGCTCCTATATGGAAGGCAAGGAGAGAACAAAGAAAGAGGCAGGACACTCAATACTTGTATGTGTCAGTTTTAATAAGCAAAGGAACTTACAAACAAGCTTGTCTTGAGTGGCCTCTCAATGAGTAGGTCTCCACATCACCTGCTAGAAATTTAAAATGTGTATACAGAGTCCTTAACTGGACGTATACTGCCCAGGTGATCTCAATAACACTTTACTCTCTTAAAGTTGTGTTCTTAAAACAGATCTTAGTGTGTGAATTGTGGGCAGACGTACATTCCAAGGACAGGAGTGGGAATGAGGAACCTCTGTTTATCCAGGTCAAGCTTGCTGGTCATCCTGAGTTTATGTTCTCACAATGATCCCCAACAATGGGTATGTGTATGCTTGCAGTTGTTACTCTGTGTACTTTGGGTATGATGTCTTTAACTGGTTGCATTGTTATAAAACATACATGAATTTTTAGTTGACAACACTAAAGACTGTTAATAACAATTTTTTCAGACTATTCTGTCAATATTTAAGGAAGGAAATTGTACTACCTACAAATAATAATGAATTTTAATTTTTTACAGCATGTTTCCTTCACTTACTAGTTGAATTTTATTGTATCTGGTTGATATTATAAGAAATGTTTCAGTAAATAATTTCAGAAACCTGATTAGAAAAACCTGAATATATTTCTGATCTTAATAACAATTATATACTGTAAAAGGAAGAATAGTTCTTCCATATTAATAAACTGACTTTTTATTTTTGTTCTACACATTTTAAAAAATAATTCCTTTTTTAACTTTTTCACTAGCCTCAAAATGTATGGAGTTAAACTATATAATATTTATGCGTTAATGTATTGATCTAGTGGATTAAATTTATGTATTTTCTAATATTGGAATATTATTTTCTCTGTAGTTATTTCATATAGGCACATATGATATAGGTTTAGAGCTTAGAATATAAAACTAGAGAGATACTAAGTTGCTACATGATAGTGAAAAAATTTATCATTTTGAAGTCACAATTTTCTCACCTTAAATAAGGAGATATGAGCCTTCTGACAGATGGTTATTGAAAGATTAAATCACCTTTACTTTTTCATAGAATGAACATTTGACTGTTTTGTATGAAGCACTATACTAAATGTTAGAAATACAGTACATCCAAGAATGGTTTCTGTCACCATAGAGAAGGAAAGCAAAGCTTAGCATAAAGTCACACCAAGAATTACAGTAGTAACAGTAATAATGCCTTTGTTGAGTTTTTAATGTGTCATATTATTCCAATTATTACCCAATATTTCATTTAATTTTCATAAAAAGCTGATGTGATTCATATTATATTCAACACCTAAGTTAACAATTTAAATTTCTTTTTTATTTTCAGATTTTACTTATTCATTTTTAGACAGAGGGGAAGGGAGAGAGACAGAGAGGGAGAGAAATGTGTGGTTGCCTCTTGCACTCCCCCCACTGGGAAACCTGGCCCACGACCCAGGCATGTGCCCTGACTGGGAATCAAACCAGTGACCCTCTTCTTTGTAGCCCAGTGCTCAATCCAATGAGCCATACCTGCCAGAGCTAAGTTAACAATTTATAATAAGAAATCAAAAAAATGTTATGGCTTGAAATGTGTCCCCCAAAAAATACATGTTGAAGTTTTAAACCCCAGGTACCTGTGAATGCAATCTTCTTTAGAAAAAGGGGATTTCGTGCATATTATCACATAAGTTAAGAACTACTAATTAACAAAAAGACTGGTGAACTTCATTTCAACCACACCCTAACTGTGTATCTCAAGTTTAAAATGTGTATTTGGGGTGATTATTATCAGACTCTATTCTCAGTGAGTCCTGGCCTTTGCTTTCTTCTTCTCATGTGCAGAAGTTGCCAAATTTTTGCTCCATTTTATACTGACTTCTTCATGATTGCCAAAAGTCCTAAGAACAGAAGGAGCTTTAAATCCTGGGTTTATCTCTCAGGATAACCTTCTAGTTTTGTCTTTTGATTCCAACTCTTCAGTGATTTTAAAAGTAGGTTTCTTCTTTATTTTATTTTTGCTTGTTTCATAAATTATTTTATTGTTGTTCAATTACGGTTGTCTGCATTTTCTCCCCACCACTCCCCCCACCCCATCCAAACCCACCTCCCTCCCTTGCTTCCACCCTCCCCCTTGGTTTTGTCCATGTGCCCTTTAAAGTAGTTTCTGAAAACCCTCCTCCCCACAGTTCCCTCCCCACTCCCCTCTAGTTTTTGTTAGGTTGTTCTTAATTTCCATGTCTTTGGTTACATTTAGTTTGCTTTTTTCTTTTGTAAAAGTAGGTTTCTATTTTACTAATTCAAGCAGATTTTTAGTGACAATATACATTGGTAAATGTTTGTATATTGACAAGTATTTTATGCACAGATTGTATAAATAGAGTAATATATTCGTTATAGTACAATTTTATGTCACATATATGTATTTCTACAGCTCTCTAACATCTTTGTTGCTCCTGAGAATATACTATCAGTCAAATTGCCACTCCTTTGTAAGTAATGTATCACTTTCTGGCTCCTTTAGAAATTTTTGTCTTTGTGGTTTTAGAATGTCAGCAAATGTGTAAAGACTTTTTAAAATATACTATTTTGCTCATGATTAAACTTCTTGAATCTGAATATAATCTAGTGATTATACCTTTGAATATCCCCCCCCCCTTATTTTCTATATTCTTTTGTACAGATTCAACTTGGGATATATTGAGCCTCCTTATTCAATTCTCCTTACTTTTTCACCTCTATTTCATATTCTATTCTCTTTCAAATTGTACTGCTCTCAGATTAAGCTCTTCAATTTTAGCTCCATTCAACCAGTTCTCAACTCAGCTGTGTCAATCTTTTATCATATGCTTTTCTTGATATCAGAATGTATTTTTTCAGAATGTATTGCTGCTCTCTTTTTCAAATATACTTGGTTTTCTGATAGGTTAATGAGCCTTTCTCATGTTTGTGGACTCCATCTTTGTTTCTTTAACCATTGTAAACATAGTTGTTATCACTTATGTCATATAGTTTTTTATGGCTTAGGTCCATTTTATCTGTTTTGTTATTTTTTTCCAGAATCTTTCTACCAAAGAGCAAAGTTAAAATCCAAGTCCCTAGCAAGAGGCTGGGAACCCTTCTTTCTCCAGAGTTCTCCACCCCTCCCCATGTTCATAGAGAGAGATGGGTGCATCTCCCACCAAACCTCAAACCTCCCACTACCTAGCAAACCCTCAGCCCCAACCCCCACAGAGTTGATTCTAGTTACACTGGCTGTGGTAAGAACTGTTGGGATCAAGCAGGAGTTGTAAACCCCAGAAGGCTATGGCCAGGACACAATCCCTGAACACTTTGTCCTCTGGTTCAGAGCCCCCCTAACAATGCTGTTGCTCCTAGGACCTAATTCCCAGAGGCCAGCTGCAGATAATCGGGTCAGGGAGGATCAGAGACCATGTGGTATCTGGGAGCCAGTGAGATACATACAGTCAGACTTACAGGGACAGCAAACATTCTCCCACATAAAGAACCCACATGGGATCTGGCTGGTCCAAACCTTGAAGTTCCTGATCAGTTGCTCCTTCTCACCCCCTTGCTCACCAAGAATTTGTGAGGAATGACATAGCTGGAATAGACATGGCACTGGGGACAGGACTTGATGACATCCAGCAGGAAGAACTATCAACTCTTCTGACACTGGTGCAGGCAGCCCATGAAGGGGCATGAATGCACTTGGGAAGGATGCCAAAGATCCACTCAGCCTCTGGCTTATTCCGCAGCTTGTACATGCATATGCCACACACAGCATACTGACTGTTCTGCTCCCTCTCAAGGTCCATGCCCTGAAGTGGGGCCATGAGCTCCCAGACAGGATCTAACTTAGGTTGAAACTCCTAGGAGTAACTATGATGCCATCAACAGAGGGTGGCAACAGGGACTTCCAGGTACTGCCACCAGGCTCCTCAGTCTGACCGGCCAACCACTCCAGTCCAGGCTCCATTCCCCAGCCAACCCCCACCCAGTCCCAGCCCACAGCCACAGAGGGCAGGTAGGTAGCCTTGCAGCCCCTGTGAATCAGCTCCAGCAGGTATCTTGATAGGGGACAATTGACTCTGAATGGCTAGGGCCTCATTTCATGTGACCAGGGGGTTGCAGGAGCTGATAGCTGCAACAATCTCTGTGGAAACCAAAGACTATTTGGAGCTATCTGCAAACCTAGGACACCTTCCCATCCTGCACAAAGTGACAGCTTCACCCCCAGTGGCAAGCTCCTCTGGCTAAGTTCCCAAATGACCAGGAGTGGGGGCTCCTCTCCCCACCATGTCATTGCCATTCAGCCTGGCAGTGTCCATCTCAGCTGCAGCTTCTAGTGAGAGAATCACTTATATCTGATCATTTTATTTTTCAAAGTTCTTATACCTAATTCTCCTGATCCTTGATCATGCTCTGGCATCTTGGATTGTGAGTTCATGATCAGCAGCTATTTCTGTGAGATTCCTGAAGATCATCCTAAGTACACTTGATATTAGTATCTCCACTTGGGATATCCCAGGCCACACTGCATAAGTTCCAAATCAAACCTACCTAGGGAAGCTTGTTTCATTCATCTCTGAAGTCTAATTCAAGATAAAAACATGTGTGTATGTGTTTGTTTTTTGCTGCTCCACAGAGATTATAGCCCCTCAAGATGCATGGCACTATGGGGATCTGTGTTTCTTAGTTTTACTTGTTCCCCTGGTGAGTATTCAAGTTCTTGTTTCTCTGTTTGGATGATCATTTAAAATGAAAACCTTTCTGGTGTAGAACCTAATAAACATTCCCATCACAGCCACAGATTCTTACCAAGAGTGTGTGATTACTTATCAAGTAAGAGCATTTAGGCATATTGATCAATTCATCCTTCTGAAGAGGCTAGGAAGAATGAGGCATAGTAGTCATTGCAACATGATTATTATGTTGGTGAACTATGCATTCCATTTTGGCTAAGAAAAAAGGACAATGGTGCAAAAAGGAAAGTGAAGTTTATTATACTAAGGAAGGCAGTAACTTTTTCCCACAGCAGGAAAAAGAAAGGAAGAGAAAAGAAACCTTACAGTCTCAGAAATAAGTTCTAACCAACATATTAATTCACCAGATAAACATAGTGTACAGAGTTTCTCAGACTTCTCTTAAGTCAGCAGCTTTAGCTGGGAAGTGAAGGAGACTGGTCTCATCTCAGCTGTGAGGAGGTAAGACATGTGGACCCACAAATATCTCACTTTTGGCTCAATCTACAGACAAATCAATATTTACTTTTACAAGGGTAAGTGTAGGTCTAAGGAAAATGCCTCCTTCTGAAACAGAACACATTTTTTCCCTATTATAAACAGCCAAGTAAATGCAATAAATACAGTGACTGAGTTGAGAAAATCCACCAAGGTCTGTTCTTCCCAAGAATATTGAGTCCCCATTCTCAACCATGTTCTGACAACAGCATCTCCTGACACACCACCAGTTCTTCATAAACTCAAAGGCTGTGCAGAAAATCATTGCTTACTTGAATCAAATATCAAATAGCAGAATGTCACAGAAGGTTTTAGGAATATATTTAGACAGTCTTGATCTAGGCACTGGCTCTTTGGAGGAATTCAAATCCCTGCACCCCACCCATGGAACTTCTACAGCTGATATGCAGCTCTACACAGTGGCCCTCTCTTCCTTCTGCCACAGATGGTGTGGAGGGTGCAAAACATGGAAAGGATCTCAGGGGGCCTTTTCCATGAAAACATGGAAAGGGCCCCCTGCCTGTCTCTTGTTAATCTAAAATAAAACCGAATGAGCTACTCAACAAGGCATCTGGAAGGGGGCAAACAAGAAGTAGACCAGGCTCTAGGGCTGACAGTGTCTCATAGAGACCAGGAGAGACACAGAATCGCCAGAGGTCCTCCTTCCACTTCTCATTCTTCCCACACCACAACCTGGATTTCAGTTGACAAGCAATATATGCAAGTGGCTGAGACAAGACTAAGGTTACCAGAATCTTTCTTCCCCCCAGACAGACACACAGATAAATTCACATTTTGCAGGATCACCTGCAATTATGTGAGACCATAAGATTATGCCTGGCCAAGGAAATGGTGTTCATCTCTTTCAGGCACATGGTCTAAACAACATTCTTGATATCCACTACACTCTCTCTCTTTGCCCACCTTTGGCCAATTGCAGATAATCCACTGGAAAGTATGAAACCCTAGAAAACAGTGGAACCACACAATGGAGAAGGCTCAGTCCCTGAATGACTGCAGGGAAGAGAGCCTTCCCCTTCCACATGCATTGGACTGGATGTCATTTAAAAATACCATTGTATTGTGTCAAACAATGGACAAATTGAAAGTGTTTGCTTTAACAGCTGGCAAGTTATTATGGCCAAGGCTGCAGACAGTGACAAAATCGGCATCCAATGCTAGAAAGATCAAATAAGGAAAGCTGACATGCCCACTAGATGGTAATTCCAGGAGAAATAATTGGAACAATTCAAAATAACTGTGTGTGTTTGCAATTGTTGATTCCATTTGACAAGTTATTGTGAGAAGTAGATGAGCTTACCAGAAAGTGTTCAAGCACAAATTAAAGATAATAGAGAAAGTCCATAAATATGGAGTCTCAACAAATTGCCCTACTGCATGGGAGATCAAAGGTGAAGAGAAATAGTTAGAATGTCTTTGAGTAACAAAGACTCGGAAACCAGCCCTGTGAAGAGAGGAGATTACATGTATAACTGCCCAACTCAACTCTGACAGCCTTAGGTAGGCATAGTTATATAGAAAAGGAGTGGCATGAGGAGAAAGAAAAAAAACTTTAATTTTAAATTCTGCCTAAGAAAATTCTTTGGGTGTGTGTTTTTGTGTGGGTCTCAGCCTATAGATAGTGATATTATTGGCTACAAATGCCTAAAGGCACTCACCTGGATAGAAAGCCCACAGACATTTCCCCAACTACAGCCACTAATTTAGGCTGGAGAAGCCCTTATGGTTCTTACTATGATTACAAGATGCACCTTGGTAACCATTACCCAGAAACTTTGAAAAAATCAGGTTCATTACTCACAAGTCTTGCAGGGTACAGAGTACGCCTGGGGCCACTCAGTGAGGTCAGGGATACAGAGAAAGAGAGAACAAACCTGGGGTTCTGCCTTTATTGGGATGGAAGGTATGGTGCCCAAGGTCTCATGTGTTCACTTTTTATCAGTGAATTTAAAACATAGGAGCAAGAATTAAGCACAGGAAGGGAAAAATAGGGTCATGCAAAATGATAGTCAGCTAGGTCAACCAGAGTCCCCTAAAATGGCTGATTTAATAAGGTGGCTCTTTATCTAGCTGTATAACTGGCAATGGGTTTACTGCAGATGAATGTCTTTTGTCTTTGCAGGGGATGCCTCAGCAATCAAAAGCTTAATATCAAGCACTTACATTGCAATCACAAAAACTAATTGTCAAGTGCTCACACAACAGTATGATTTTTTAGCACATGTAACTGACCTAACACAGATCAAAGTATTTTAGTTTTTTGAGGGGGTTCATTGCCAAAGAATCATGAGCTTGGCTGTTAAATAAGGTGTTTGATCAAGAATTAAAACAATTATTGGACCTAATATATTACAACAGAAGCAAGCTCCAAATGTAGCGTCTGCAAATGAAGTTATGTGATCCAGTGCCTGCTTCGCTTAATGTTAATTCAGGACACTGAAGAAGGTACGAGTGCCCAAAGGCAGAACAAGGGGACAGAGGAAACAATGGTCAGGAGAGTTCCTCCCAGGGAACATAACCAGTGTGTCATCGGGGAGCACCTATCACAAGGTAAGAATATTGCAACGTTTCCTCCAAAAGTATTCCAGCATTACCATTGACAAATTTGTTCCTAAATAAACTCCATGCTTTACTTCCAACTGGGAATCCGGAAGGCTGGTCCCTAGTGTC
Organism: Phyllostomus discolor; assembly: GCF_004126475.2. Classification (NCBI taxonomy): domain Eukaryota; kingdom Metazoa; phylum Chordata; class Mammalia; order Chiroptera; family Phyllostomidae; genus Phyllostomus; species Phyllostomus discolor. The sequence goes on from NC_040908.2 coordinate 124,736,440, forward strand.
TTGTCCACCAGTAAATATGTGGCAGGAGGTGGCTGGTCCAAGAGGAATCCCATCTGGACGTCATGGAGAAAAACCTCGGAGATCTTTGACTTTGTGCTAATCACAACAACTAAATGAGAATTTGGATAGTCTGTTTTGGAAAGAAGTTACATAAATTTTTCATACAACAGTCTCTCAGATTATTTCTCTTAAGAAATGAATATTCAGCTCTGGTCTGGTAGCTCATTTGGTTAGAGCATTGTCCTGATATGCCAAGGTTGCAGGTTTGATTCCTGATCAGGGCAAATACAAGAATCAACCAATGTGAACAACAATTAAATTTTTTAAAAAAATGATCTCACCTTTAACAGGAACCTAATCAACAAAACAAATAAACAAGCAAAATATAACCAAAGACACTGAAATAGAGAACAGGCTGACAGTGACCAGAGTGGAGAGGAAGGAATTTCAGGGGAAAAGGGGAAGGGTTTTCAGGAATAAGTATAAAGGACACATGGACAAAAACAAGGGGTGGGAAGTGCGGAAATGGAAGGGAGAGGGGAGGCCTGGGGTGTGGGCTGGGATGGGAATAAAAGGCAGAAAACTGTACTTGAACAATTAAAATTAAAAGATGCTAAAAAATCAACCAATGAATGCATAAATAAGTAGAACAACAAAAACCTCTCTCTCTCCCTCTCTCCTTCTTTCTCTCTCTAAAGTCAATCAATAATAATTTTTTTAAAAAGAAATGAATTCTCAGTGACCCAGCCTTCCCCACAGGCAGCTGGATCTATGTGAGGGGTCTAACATATGGGGTGATAGGGAAAATCATGTCAGTCTCTCCCAGATTGAGGCCTTAAAACCTTGTATACATTCTCTCCCCTTGCTTGTATGACAGCCAGGATCTGAAGCACTATTGGAGATCCCTAGGCACAGATCCACACATGGAAGAAGCGTCAGTCCCTAAATGCTGACGTGAAGCAAAGCCCCCATGCATTGGAATTCAATATGGATAAGAAGTAAATTTACATTGTGTTAACTTACTGTGATATTTTTCTTGTCGCAACTAACTTTATTTCCAGTGTCTATTTCAATGTATGATGAATTTTTACATGCACTGCCTTTGCTATCTGTAACCTGTAGTATGTAAAACTTCAGAAAACTACAGAGGTATTCAGTTGAAGTTTAAAAATGTAGCTCGATCCCTAGACAATCTAGTAAGAATGATGGATGTAGTTGGCAAACATGTCTAATTTCTCACTCTTGACTCTAGTCCCTATTCATTGAATGGCCACTAGCAATTTATCTTTTTGCTGTGTTGCCTAACCTGAAAAACTGGGAATAATAATTCTTCCTGGGCTATTTGGACCACAATCTCTGAAAGTACTTTATCTCTTTGTAACTATCTATGTTAATCAGTACTGTATTCACACACACACACACAGCCCACTCAATAGCTTATTTTTGGTTGAGTAGGTAAAACAATAAAATAAAATGAAATAAATGTTATTACTACATATAGTCCTTAGCCAAATAACACTAATGCAACATCTTATTAAATACCAAGATGCTTTCTACCTTCACGAATACTCGACTCATAACATCGATGATGTTGACTCTTAAATGTCACTGAAGAAATTAAAATTAGAGTATGAATTGTTATATCCCTTTTATTTTTTAAACCAATCATTCAAATTCCCCTGTGTCTAATCTGCAGGAAACACAGTATGTTCTTTTTGAAGCTACCCACTACCATTTCCCCTAAGTGTTGGAGATCTCAGGAATTTTCTCAATCGAGTTATCAGCCCCTTTTCAAACAAGAGCAGAGGGTGAAAATTGAATTCACTCCAGTATTGCTGTTTCCACGGATAACCACAAGAGGGCAATGTTGACTTTCCAGCAATGCAGTTGGCTGTAAAGCCATGCTGTTTAGTTTCCGAAGCTGCACAGCCTTGATGTCCCACACTGGGTGTCTATTACCCATATGTTTAGAATATATCCGAAACCAGGGACTTCCAGCCAAGATAGAGGCGTAGGTAGACACACTGTGCCTCCTCACACAACCAAAATAAGGACAACAAAAATGTAGAAACAAAATAACAACCAGTACTGACAGAAAATTGAACTGTATGGAAGTCGAACAACCAAGTTAAAGTAGACACATTCATCCAGACTGGAAGGAGGGGTGGAGTTCCGTGGCCGGGTGGAGAGGGGTCGCAGCATTAAAAAAAAAAAAAAAAAAAAGCAGTGGCTGATGGACCCAGGGCATGCAGGCAGCTGTGGGTCACCCAGCGAGGTGATGAATTGTGGGGGACCTTGGCACGCCGGGTGGCTGGCGGAACCGGGCAGTCCCACATTCATGCACAGATAAACCAGGTGAAACTGGGGAGCAAGACAGACCCCACAACCCGGACTCCAGGCTCAGGGAAATAAAGACTGAAAACACTAATTGAAAACATCTGTAGGGGTTGAGGTGCTGGGAGAGACTCCCATCCTCACAGGCAAGTTCATTGGAGAGACCCACAGAGTCCTAGAACATACACAAACCCTCCCACCTGGGAATAAGCACCAGAAGGGTCCAGTTTGCTTGAGGAAAGCAGTGGAAGTGATTGAAGTCTGGCAGAGTGGAGCAAGCTCCCTCTCAAACCCCTATCCCACAAACAGTGTTACAACACAGCAACTGGGTTGTCCCGCTCTGGGGAACACCTAAGGCTCCACCCCTCACTATAGAACAGGCATGACAAGACAAAACAAAAATGGTCCAAATGAAGGAACAGATCAAAGCTCCAGAAAAAACACGACTAAGCAACCCAGAGATAGCCAACCTATCAGATGCACAGTTCAAAGCACTGGGGATCAGGATGGTCACAGAATTGATTGAATTTGGTCTCAAATTAGACGAAAAAATGAAGACTATGCTAAGTGAAATGAAGGAAAATGCACAGGCAACCAATAGTGATGGGAAGAAAACTGGGACTCAAATCAATAGAGTGGATCAGAAGGAAGAAAGAAACAACCAAACAGGAAAGAATGAAGAAACAAGAATTCAAAAAAAAAAAAATGAGGAGGCTTAGGAACCTCCAGAACATCTTTAACCGTTCCAACATCCAAATTATAGGGGTACCAGAAGAGGAAGAGGAAGAACAAGTGGAAAAGTTATTTGAACAAATAATAAAGGAGAACTTCTCCAATCTGGCAAAGGAAATAGACTTCCAGGAAGTCCAGGAAGCTCAGAGTGTCCCAAACAAGTTGGATCCAAGGAGGAGGAACACACCATGGCACATCATTATTACATTAGCCAAGATTAAAATGAAGGAGAGAATCCTAGAAGCAGCAAGAGATAAGCAGACACCTACAAAGAAGTTCCCATCAGACTGTCACCAGATTTCTCAAGAGAAACCTTACAGACAAGAAGGGGCTGGAAAGAAGTATTCCAAGTCATGAAAGGCAAGGACCTACATCCAAGATTGCTCTATCCAGCAAAGCTTTCATTTAGAATGGAAGGGCAGATAAAGTGCTTCTCAGATAAGGTCAAGTTAAAGGAGTTCATCATCACCAAGCCCTTATTATGAAATGTTAAATGGACTTATCTAAGAAAAAGAAGATAAAAAACATATATAGTAAAATGACAGTAAACTCACAATTATTAACAACCACACCTAAAACAAAAACAACAACAACAACAAAAACTACAATGGAGATCACAGGGAGGGATAGCAACAGGGGAGTGGGAGGAGGAGAGGGGGGGAAAATGTACAGAGAATAAGTAGCATAGACGGTAGGTAGAAAATAGACAGGGGGAGGGCAAGAATAGTATGGGAAATGTAGAAACTAAAGAACTTATAAGTATGACACATGGACATGAACTAAAGGAGGGGAATGTGGGTGGGAGAGGGTGTGCAGGGCAGAAGGGAGTGAAGGGGGGAAATGGGACAATTGTAATAGCATAATCCATAGAATGTATTTAAATATATTTACCAAAACCATAACAGAGTTTCAGGATGACTATGTACTCAGGCTCCCCGATTCTATTTAATGAGATGTAGAAAACATAGTTTTGTTCACTCAACAATGTTCAGGTCTCCGTTTTGAGCAATTGTCCCCAAAACAGACTCCCCTTTTCCTCTAGATATTTAATTCCAGGGTACTTGTTACTCTCTCTTGCCACTGGGTCTTCATTTAAATCTGTTCTGTTCGTGAGTAGCACCATACAGTGGTTTCAGATACTCTTTCTCAAAGGACCTATGTTCATTGCAAATTACTCATGCAAATGTGACTAACCTGCGAACTAGCATGGGTGAGCCCCTTCCCACCTTTCCTCATGCTCCTAATACCCCCTTTCGAGTGCAATTAGACCATAGTCAGCCTACAGAAGCAAAATTACTCTTCGCAGGTTTTCTTACTTAAACAGACAAAACATCTGTGCCCCATCAATTTATTTTTTCTTTCAGTTTTATTGAGATGTAACATATACAGCACTGTGTAAGTTTAAGGTGTACAGCATAACAACTTGACTTATATTTATTATTAAGTGATTACCACAATTAGTTTAGTTAATATCCAACATCCCAACATACAGATACAAAAAGAAAAAGAAAAAACAGCTTTAGCCTTGTGATAAGAACTTTTAGAATTTACTCAGCTTTCAAACATACCATACTGCAGTGCTAACTATAGTCATAATGTTGTAAATTATACCCCACTACTTATTTATCTTATAGCTGAAAATTTGTAGCATTTATACCCCACCAATTTAAAATGCCTGTAATTTATAATTCATTCTATCCACTCAAGAGAGTGCTCAAAGATTTCTACTAGGCTCATTTTTTAATGCTATAGGAACTTTACAGCAGATTTGTGTTTCCCCTTCAATATCTGGCTCTTTGAGTAATCTTGTTCCTTCATCACCTTTACCCTCAAACCTGCCTTTGGACCACTTAAACCACCTGCACTGGGCTTCACCATTCTGTGAGAAACAGTGGTTCTCACAACCTCTCTCCTTAGAATCAGTGCAGAGATCTGACCTTAAGTATGTAGCTTGTCTGTTCCTTGTATTTAGGGCTCTACTAGTGTGGAACTAGACATCCATTGCAAACACTACTTGTCGAGTCTTCATTTTGCCACTTCAACATCTTACACAACTGAGTATTTACTGAGCCCCTCAGTAGGCCACAGTTTTGCTAGTCACTATGAGAAATGACAACTGATGAGTTGGTCTCTACACCCTTTATGAATCTCTACAACAACTTTGTAGTTTCTAATCCTGTGTATACCCAGTTTGAGTAAACTTCTCATAATTATGTTGCCATTTGCATCAAACTGGGGAAGCCAAGCTAACAGACTCTTCATTGAGTCCCTTCTGGGTGTGCACCTGGGTGAAAGCACAGCAGAGTTATAGAAAGTCCTCCTAGAGAGACCAACACAGTACACCAAATGTTTGAAACTAGCACCTGGCCATGTGTATCATATTTCCATGAATTCTATCTTTTCTGCTAGATATTTTTAAAAACTCATTTTTATAATCAGCCACAGAAAGCTCTTATGAAAGTTAAAAATTATCATGCATAGACACTGATAGTTTGAAAATGCTCAGAAAATTTGATCTTTTTATTTCCTTATGGTTACTATCATTATTGTCAGTATATGAGAACACTGATATTATTAGTATCATTTTAGACAATCAGTGTTGAAGACGGCCATTCTGTCCTCTGGGAACAATGGGAAAATGGTGGTGGGTAAAACTCTTCCAGCGTCCAGGAGATGGAGAGAAACCTTACTACATAATTCTCTTGTTTAAAAAAAAAAGACAAATACCATGACACACCTGTGACTCTGGCTTGAGAAAATGAGAGCAAAGCCCAAGCATGTAAGAGTATTAAGAGATCCTTCTTATAGGCAAATGCTTGTCATTTTCTTTCCTGCTGTTATTGAGTGTGGCTTTGGAGAACCTAGAGCCACACCAGCAGTGAGTTGCCATTACTCTAATTGCTAGTGTGGGGTAGTCAACCTCTATTCCTGCTTCCAGCTTAATGCTAAATTCTTTCATAGTTACGAAAGCTGCTCCTGTGACATTATGTCATATCTCTTCACCTATTTGCACTGGAGGACTTGACTCTGTCTCCAGTTCCCTGGGAGGCAGTGTGCACTGCAGCATGCTGTTAACAGCTGTCCCTCATGTGGTCACAGGCTTTCAGACTCAACCAAGAGGAACTGTGCTGTCATTAACTCCTGTCTCCCAGCCCCATACCCTCCCATTCAAATTCTGCTTTGAGATGCTCAGGCTCAACTCAGGGACTCTTTGTCAGCTGACTCCCTCTTAGTCTGCACCCACAGAGAGCAACAGAAAGACTGGAAGGTTGAAACACATGAGGGGGTACTTGTTCTTTCTTGTCTGTCCCTGTCTTGTCAGTATCCCTTGGCAATGACTCATCGTGCTGGCTGTGGGGTAGATTCTGGTCTCTGGGATTTGCTGGTTGGTTGGTTGCATGGTTAGCTGAATAGGTTTGGGGTGTGGTTTGGGTTTGGGTTTGAGTTTTAGAACTCCCAGGATGGAATCAGCCTCACTGAACTCACTCAGATGTACCAATAGAAGTAGGATAGAGTCTTCTCCTCAGATGTCTTAACTCTAAGAGCACCTCCTCTGAGCTCCTGTGATATGAGTACCAATTAGAGTCAGAACTCATCCTCAGAGTAGTGCCACCCAGTTAGTTCAATGGGTTCTGTGTTCTAGAGACCCAATGTCTTCCCAGTGTAAGGTTCTTCCTACAGTTACTGTCCCTGTTACCTCATCCCCTTTTGTCATTTCAAGTCTCCAATACCCTTTTAACCAATTGATTACATTCTATTTTCTAAAAATAATGATGCATTATATTTTCTCCTGGCTTGCCCACTGTTACCCAGAAACCCGACACTTTGCCATGCCTTTTCACCTTCAGCTAGAAGGTGGGGAAGAGTAAGCAGATCAAATGAGACTTCACTTTCAGTTCACTGCATTTGCAGCTCAAACATAAAGAGGAAATGGCCAACCCACTGTTCTGGTCAGTTTCTCCATTCTCCACCCCATTGGTATCCTCTCTCTACACCTGTACCCTCATTTTCAAGACTCCCTGAAAGTGACAAGGTTATGTAGGATAGAATAGAAAGCTGGTATTGCTTTATATTATTATAAACACCCTTCTCTTGAGATCCTGCAGATGCTTTGTTGGGTAAGACTCTGTCTTATCTAAGAATACCCTGGCTCTCAAAGAGGTAGGTATAGGTGGGAAATACATGTGGACAGCCAGAAGGACAGTCACAGGTCAAAGGAGAGTAGGGTGGAAGCCTGGTCTCCAGCTTCAACTGTACTTGAAGAAGCATTTCTGTAGAAAGTGCCTGGACTCCATAGCCTGGCCTTTGATCTCTGTTGCTTTCCAGATATGTGATCTTTGTTGGTTACCTCTCTTGAAAGCATTTTCTCACTATGTTAACTATAAGTAATGGTTCCTTCAGGGATGTTGTAAAGATTAAATTACTTAAATATAATTGCCAAGACTCAAAGCAGTTACTCAATAAATACGAGTTTCTCCCTCTTGCCTGCCTTCACCTGAACCAGGCAAAGAGAATAAAGGAATTTATCTGGGTCAGTGATGAAGTGAGCCTCCCTATGTTTAATAAATACTCACTCACAGGCATTTCTCTACCTTGCTGACTAGGTAAAAATTACTGAGAAGGAGGGGGGAAGAAATTTGAAACTTTTTCTACATATTCACATTGCTCTATGGAGCAATTTCTGAATTCCCTGTTTTATCTCTTTGGTCCTAACTCCATATACAATAGGGTTCAAGGCAGGGGGTATGAGGTGATGAAGGACATTGAGCAGGATCAGGATGTCCATGGGGACCCTCTTCCTGGCCACATTTGTCAACACCACAACCAGCAGGATGGTGCTGAAGAATAGGATGAGGATGAAGTGGGAGCCACATGTGCTCAGGGCTTTGACTGCAGCCCCCTCGGCCTTGAATCTAAGCACAGTTCTTAGGATGAAGGTGTAAGAGAGGAAGATAAGAATGAAATCTGAGCCCAGTAAGGTCCAACCAGCCACAAATTGGTAGATTCTGTTCAGGGTGAAATTGTCACAGGAGAGCCTAGACACAGACAGATTGGCACAGATGCAGTTCTCAATGACATTTTTTCCACAGTAACGGAGTTGGGCAGTCAGAATAGGAATGGGTGCAGTGAGAAGGGCATTTCTTGTGACAATGAAGACACTAGCTTTGGCCACAAATTGGTTAGTGATGATGGATGAGTATCGTAGTGGGTGGCAGATGGCCACATAGCGGTCATAGGCCATGACCATGAATGTGCAGGACTCCATGGGGAGGAAACTGTTCATGATGAACATCTGCAGGAAGCAGGCAGAGAAGCTGATGGACCTGAGGTCAAACCAGAAGATGGCCAGGACCTTGGGGATGACGGTGAGGCAGAGCACGATGTCCAGCAGGGAGAGGAGGCTGAGCAGGTAGTACATGGGCTCATGCAGAGATGCCTCCAACCGGATGGTGATCAGAAGGGTGGTGTTGGCCCCCATGGCCAAGAGGAAGAGGAGGCTGAGGGGTAGGGACAGCCAGTGTTGCCAACTCTGGTAGTGAGGGAAGCAGATGAGGAGGAATTCTGAGACTGGAGCAGTGGAGCAGTTGCTGGATGAAGTCATTTAATGACTTGAGCTCAGAAGGCTTCTCTTAACTATTCACAAGCAGATAGAAGGTAATTTTTAATATTGACTTCAAAAGTATTCCTTTCAGTTACTGTTTAGTAAACTAATTATGTACAAGAGACTTTCCAAACAAGGCAAATTCCAGTCAATAATTTATTTTATTTTTGGTGCAATAACAGGAATGTTTAATATTCAAAATTCTATCTGTATATCCACATATATATTATTTTGGAAATATGTCATATACCTTAGACAAAGAATGAGTACCTTGAAAGAAGGGTGACTACAGTGTACCCTTTTGAGATATCTGATTATAGAAAAACAGGTATGACACTTCCTTCTAATTTTTTTTTCCTTTTGGTACAGTGGTGAGACATGAGGAATAATGCTATGGTCTATGAAGAAAAATGAATTGATGAAAAAACTAGATTAAAAAGAGGATAATAAGGAATAACCTCACAATATTAAAAATTTGCAACAACTTAGGTCAATACAGTACAAGTATAAGAAAAGCAGTATTAGTGTATAAAGGAGATAGGCTAAAAACAAAACTACTTTTTACAATAACTTCATATATGATGAAGGGGGCAACTAACCTTATGGTGAACAAGAAGACTCTTTATTGGGTGCTGTTTTAAATCTTTTAATAGGTATTTTGAGATAACTGTTGACATTTCGCGGGGACCTCAATTTAGTTCCTTACCTACTACCATATACCAATATAAGTCCAGATGGATAATTTTGTTTTTCCCTTCCCCAACTCATGGCACTCTAGAATAGAATATACCATAAAATTGATTAAATTCATCATTTGCTAAAATCCCAACTCTATTTGAAATAACCATATACTTCTTAAGACCTGCACCTGATTATTCCAGTGCTCTTGAAATAAGCCTAAAACAACAGGAAAGGCTGATTTTACTATGAATTTATAGTCACCAACTTTAAATGAGCCCTTAATTTTCCCTGTCCAACCTACAAAGCTTTCCTGATCAACTGTCCCCTTTTGCCAAGAACTTATTTTTAAAACTTCTTCATTATCTTCAGTTCTTGAATTCTTCTCTTGGGAGGTAACATCAACTATTACTTCACAAATAAAAGAGACTGTGTCAGTGAGATTTTCTTTAACTTCCCAGATAAAACCTACAAATCTACCTGTACATTGTCGCATCCTTTCCTTGTTTACTCCCATTAAAATAGAGTCTGTCCATCCTCAAAATGTCATATAGGTAGCTAGTTATTAATAAAGAAGGGGGAAAAAGAATCAGAAATTATTAAGCCTAATAAACTAGGGAGCTGAATTGGACAAGAAGCCTACCACACTAGGAATTTGCAGTATTGATAGGCTCCCCAGGTGACCGCTGCATCATCCTCCTTCAGGACCTAATCCACAAAGTGGGAAGGAAAGATCAGCAACAGTCATTAGCAGGGTTACCAAGGGAAAGATAAACCAAAAAAAGAGAAATTCCTCCACTAAAAGCCAAAATGGTTCAGGGGAGGTGAGCATATGCACAGTAGAAACTAAGATAGTGACCATAAGGAACAGAGCCTAGCCTGTGAAAAGGATTGGATTGAGTAAGGAACATAGAACCTCAGGAAATCTAGGAAATTGATTGGTTAGGGGGAGGGCCCAACACCAGTCCAAGAAGGATTGAACAGGGTGGTGATTGCTGGGGGGGTGGGGATATAAGGGGACTAAATGGTAAAGGAAAGTATATATAATAAAGATTATAAAAACAAATAAATAAAATAAAAGAGCTTAGCTAGCCAAATGGGAACAGAGGCTGAACTAGACTAAGCTTTAACATGGACCTAACTGATGGCACAGAATTTCTGGACACTGGTCCCATTTCTGGGCCTGACGAAGACAAGGCTTGACTTTTTCCACAGCAGGTTAGGTAGAGATGAGAAACCTGGAACCTGAGGGCAGCCACTTATTTCAATCCCAGTAAATCTTACCACTAAACTTCAGCCTCCCATGCATGGGTCCCTGGAAGTGCTTTCCTTGCAACTCCATGAAAGGACCCCATTTCCACTGGCAATAAAACCTTCTACCCCTACATTGAGTCTTAGCCTTCCTTGCATGTATTTGTACTATCAATTATACATTGTAGTTCCCCAATTTCAAGTCATAATTCCTTCTTTACTAGACCTGCCCTACCTTTCAAATAGCCTCCAGTATCTTTCATCTTTGAAAATAAAAGTTACAAAGCCTTTCTTTGCCTTTCATTTATTTTTTTCTCCTTTCCTTCACTCACAAACACTGTTATTCTTACTGTCTCCATTTCCTCAGTGCATAGCCATTCCACAAGTCACTTCAATGTGGCATCCTCCTCAATTAGTTTCCAGAAAACTGCTCTCAAAAAAGTTACTCGTAAGCCCTGACTGGCATAGCTCAGTAGATTGAGTGCAGGCTGCGAACCAGTGTCGCAGGTTTGATTCCCAGTCAGGGTACATGCCTGGGTTGCAAGCCATGACCCCCAGCAACCCCACATTGATGTTTCTCTGTCTCTCTCTCCCTCCCTTCCCTCTCTAAAAATAAATAAATAAAATCTTTAAAAAGAAAGTTACCTGTAGACTGTCGAATCTTGCTAAAACAATTGATTAGCTCTTCTTCCCTGAAGCATTCTCTTTGGTTTAATTTGTATCACAGCCCCCTGGTTTATTTCATACTTCCTGACTTCCTTCTCTTTTTCTCTGACTTGTTTTTCATCCACTACCTTGACATCACTTTCAAGATTCAATCATGGGTTCCTTTTGATTTTCTTTTCTCAGCTATACTATTCTGTTCTGCTCTTTTTTCCACTTCTATTCTCTATATCTTCAAACATGTTGATGATTACTAAATTATACCTCTAACATAAATTTTTTAAGTTTACTTGACATACAAACTTAGATCTCTCAAAGATATTCAAAACTCACCAAGTCCCAAATTAACTTAAGATTTTTCTTCCAAAACTGATCTTTTTCTAGCATCTCCTATCTCAGTGAATGGCATATAGAGCTGGACTATTCCACAAGCTAACAACTAGAATTTTGAACATATTCTTCACCTATACTATCTATTACAAACCCAAGATCAAGACCTGTCAAATTTTCCTCTAATTTAGCTCTTGGTTCTGCCTACTCCTCTCTCTCCACTGTCACCATACAAAGCTAAAGTACCATTATCTCTTGAATGAAATAATGAATTTGCTTTCTATGTATTCTAGGGTTTATTGTAAAATCATTTCCTACATTGAAATTAAATAAATATTTTCAAATATAAATCTGATCTTGCCACTCATCTGCTTGAAATGTGTTGTTGGTTTTTCATTATTAATAGAATAAAACAAAAGCCTTAACTTGAACTATATTAGATAGAAAATTCATGAGGGTTGAAACCATGCCTGTTGTTTTTTTCATCACTAGAGTTATAGTGTATAAGTAGCTTCCTTCATAGGTGCTCCTGGTTCAATGACTAAATTACTTAATAAATAAGTAAATGAGTGAATGACTACAAGGTTATATATCATCTGCCTCCCTCATTTTCCAGCCTCATCTGACAGCCCTTTCTCTCATATGTGCCTTCTGAGCTCCAGCCACACTGTCCTTTCGGTTCTTCAAATACAACATTCAATCCTGCTCACACTCCTCCTGAAAGACTGCATCCTGTGCTTCCCCACATGCATCCACTTACTTTCTACTCATCCTTTACATCTCAATTCACATATTCTGTTCTCTGGGAGGTTTTTTCTAACCCTCTCCAGACATCACAGTCTCCTATTTTATCTGTTTAGAGTATTTTATTTCACCCTCATGGTGTAATTATACATTTGTGAGATAATTTGGTTAAATATTTTTCCACCCAAGTCCAATTAGTCATGCCATTTCCATGCCATGAAAGTAGGGGCCATTGGCACAGTGCTTGCCATGAAGTGGTGCCAAATAATATTTCTAGGATAAGTTAATTGCTAGTTTTATGAACAGAGTGATAAAGGGGTAAAAAGTAAAATTTCTTTAAATCAGCCAGAGAAGAAAAGAAATCTTCCTCAAGTTGCTGACACCTCAGTTGAGTTTTGGTGGATGTGGATAACTCATAGCTATGGGTGGTAGATTTTGGATATATGAAATTGTGTAAAAGTATGGAAATGCATTGAACAAAAAGTTTGGAGGCAAATTCTATGTAATATTTAACCTGGTTGGAGACATAATGGTGGGGAGTTGAAAGAATGAACAGAAAATGGAGTTACATGAAGAAAGTCATCTCATGAAGGACCTTTTCCATGCTAAGAATTTTATAATTAATTTTATAAATAAAGAGAAAACAATAAAAGTATTTCTGTTAGGAGAAAGGCATTACTAGATATAGACTATAGAATTATCATGCTGGATGCAATATTATTGATGGATTGGGGTAAAAAGAGAGCAGAAATAGAAAGAAAGGATGATACAATGGTCCAGATCAGAAGTAGTGAGCATCTAAACAAAGACTGAAGCATTGAGAATGGGAAGGAGGAGCACATTCCAGTGGTTAGATAGACAGAGTTTAGTGACAAATTAGTTATGAAAGAGACAATAGGTGAAGAGCCCAGAGTGGCACCCTGTTTTCTGACTTGAGAAAATAAATTGAATCGCTAAAATGAAACACAGGAAAATGAGTATGTTTAGTGTACATAAGCATAAGTCAAAGCTGAGATGTTCACAATCTCCACATAGAGATTCATCTTAGGCTATTGGAAATGAAGGTTTTGACATATTAATAGTATCCTAGTTTAAGATAAAAAAATTCAGAGAGAATGAGTACATAGCTGATGTAGTCAGAAAAGTTTCAGACTGATATTAAAATCCTGGAAAATAGCAACTCTATACAGGTTAAAAAGAGAGGAAGAGATATAACTGGAGGGACTAGAAAGGCATGAAGAAAATTAGAAGGATATAGTGACCTAGGAAAATTAAGGTGAAAATTTCAACAAGTTAATGATCAACTTTTCAGTTAAGCAGAGATTCAATAACATGAGAATGTTAATAGCTCTTAAATTTTATTAAAATGGTGTCATGAGTAACCTGGACCAAAATACTTTATTGGACTGGTGACAATAGACACCAGAATGGATCTGAGGAAGTGTAAAAAGGAAGTGTTGACTATGTAGATAAGAGCCTCATCTCAAGCTTATAAGTGAAGTAAAAAGCAAGACAAAAAAAGAAGCATGCTGCAGCATGCTTATTTGTTTACAGAAAATTAAAAATTCAGAATAAAAGTAAAATAATTGGAGTAGTTAGTTCATTTAGTAGGCAATTTCAATTGTTATAATTTGCCTGATAATTCTTAGCACATAGCTTTCATACCTGTGTCCCTCTACCCTACCCTATACTGTGTGAGGATAGATAAACTGTACTTTTCCACTTATACACCCCAGTATTCTTTAATACAACATGGATTCTTAATCAAAGTCCATTGAAAAAAGCTCCTGAATTGCTGTACCTTGGTGTTTGATATTGATGGATTATTTCAAGAAGAGAATGTGAGAGGAGAACATTAATCAGAGTTTCAGTGTGCTAAAGAGAACACTGAAGCAGGAAAACCAGAAGTTCTAATCAAAGCTACAAATGATGGTCCCTGAGGTTTGTGTGGCAGCTTTCAAGGGGCAGAGAATGGCACAAAATGCATGATGTTGGAACTTGGGGGCTTACTCATGCCACTGTGTGCAGGTGCGCCTCAAGAGCTTGCCCTTGGTTAATGGTAAAACCCTGTGTTAGGTCTCTGATTCATAAGTCTTTCCCTCTTACCCTAATACAAACATAAAACAACTTTATTGTTCCTAATTATGTTGGTAAAAATTTTCCTGAATTTCTTTCAGTCCAAATCATTACCAACTCCTCCATACAAAATCTCCTCTCTGTGCACCAGGCTTTCATCTCCTCCTTGACCCTTATCCTCCCCATATCCTATTTCCTCATCCCTGAAGAATGCCCTTCTTAACACTTTGTCCTTTTCTAGTGTTGTTTGACATAATCTCCATTCCTGTTTATGCTCCCCCTCAAAGGCCTCTTGCTGATCAATTCTCCCATGTATCTACTTCCATTCACCACATATTGTCCATGTATTTGTGAAAAGGCCAAATCTCTATAGCCTGAAACTCATCAGCCCAAGACACTTGCCTCCAGCCAGCCAAGTCTACTAAAGTCCATTTCTTCACCATTTAGCACTGGAAAATGGAGGGAAGGGAGGCATGGAGTGATAAAATCTGAAATAGGAGAGAAGGAAATGAGAACAGATTCCTAGATGTTCTGACAGGTGGAAGTATATACATGGACATAGATGGATAATGTGATACATAGAGTAAACGTTAATGTAGGACTCTAAAACCAGATTGACAATATTAGCTGATATATACCAGAGTCGAGGATGTATCAGACATTATTGTAAGTATACTATATGCATTAGTTTATTTCACAAAAGTACAATATCAAGAGAAAAACAGTTGAGAATCTTCCTCAACTCTGCTCTCCTTGGTCCACTTGGAATATTCTATCCAACTCAGAACAATATGTATTAAGAAATTCTTTGTCAAGCTGAGACATAATCATGTTACATGGGGATAAAAGGCATTGATTCCTTTTGAGGAGGTCATCATTACAAATTACAGGTGTGTGGACTGCATAAAACAAAGAAAGTTGGTGAGAACTTTAAAAT
The DNA here is from genome assembly GCF_004126475.2 of Phyllostomus discolor. NCBI lineage: Eukaryota > Metazoa > Chordata > Mammalia > Chiroptera > Phyllostomidae > Phyllostomus > Phyllostomus discolor. The sequence goes on from NC_040908.2 coordinate 124,751,787, forward strand.
ATACAAATGGCTAGCTTGGGGGGAAAAGCAAAAGTAGGACCATTAGAGAGAGATCATGGAGAAACTGGGTTTGGTGAAATACGAAAGAGAGCTTCCTATCAGTCCCAGGAACATCTTCTCTCTCCAGTTAAACTGCTCTACTGGGACAGGATTTGGGGAAATCTTCTTTGATATATTTTCTGAATTTATGTGCCAGGTGTCTGGTGATGTACTAAATTTAGCATCCTATATACTTTATCCCATTGTTGGATTTATAGACCTCCATTCTTTCCAGGTCAGGAAAGATGAAGTCCAATTATCTACTTGAGCTAAGTCTCCTAACTAAACAAAGAAATAGAACTCTCTATTAGGAAGGAAGAGTGAATAAAAAAGTAGGAGCTTTCTTACAGAATTTCTCATTACTAATGCATCCAGAGTCACCTCCCCACCCAGCTCCTCATTGCCTTTTTCTCCCTCTTTATTGGAGCTTGCCTGTTAGACAAGGACCTCTGCCTGCCTTGTTACTCTTCCTACACTGATCTAATGCAGCCTGTACTACCCTCCCATGACTCTGGAACTTACAGAAGATGGACAAGGATGAGTCCTTGATGATGTCTCAGCTGTAGTGCTAACCATGCTGGGACTTGGGGAATAAATCTTGAGTTTTATGAGCTCCTTATTCCTCTCCTACCCCGCCTTCTTAGACCCAGATGGAAAAAGGTGGCTTGGGAAGCAGAGACATGGGGAAAGATGAGCTGTCTCCTTTGGGAACTCTGTCAATGGTGCTCCTGCAGGTAGGGAGCTGGGATGTAAAGGATGGAGAGGTTTGAAACTGAGGTAAGAACTTGCCTAGAATCCAGAAGTCAAGGATCTGGTGCATAAGCCTGAAACATAAACACAGATTAAAACTGAGGAAAAGAGAATAAAATTCTGGATCCTTTTTATGATAATGACTCCAATGTTTTGAATACTTTCTGAGTGACCTAAACTATTCAAGTTCTTTATATATATTTTTTCTCATTGAATTATCTCCCTTAGATATGAGTGAGCAACTCTTTGGAATAGAAACTATTATCTCCACTGTGCAGGGGACAAATAGAAAAATGATGGCCAAAGTCACACAATTAAACACCATGATAGCCACATGTCTGATTCCATTGTCTGTGTTATAACTGACTCTTTTCTGCTGGCTTTACTACACCAATGAATGTGACTGTAGGTGTTGTTATCTGAAAGAAAATCCTTGCAGATCAAATTCAGCAAACTGTTAACATTTTTAACCAACAAATATATTTATCTCTAAAGAATTGAAAGAGAGTACAGTGTAAGAAAATTGGTCAACCCAACTTAGCACATCAAGGTTGTAGATGAGATCATGGTAATGAAATCATTCAAATCACAAGCAGACTTGAACCCTAGCTTAGGCATTTGCTATTTGTGTGTCTGATCCATTAAACAAATGCTTACTAACTATCTACTGCTCCACAAACTGCTAGCTACTGTATATACTAATGAATGAGGCCAACAGGGTCCTTGCCTTCACCAAGAGTTCTTCCTAAGTCCATGCTTGTCAAAGAAAACAGACATCTCTAAATGTGCTTATTAGGATAATTTCTAAAATATATTGGCTAGCAAAGAAACAAGAGGCAAAAGAATACATAGAATGCTCCACAAAATAATTTCATAATAATATACAATAAATGAATACAAATAAATAGATCTTTATTATATATTTTTGTATATAATCACATTATCTCTCAAAGGATGCACAAAAAACCAAAAGAGTAAGATATGTATGTACTTGGCAAACAGGAATAAGATGGTATGTTAGAGACTGCTGGTTGTTTACCCAATATCCCCATTCTTTTTCAGTGTTTGAAAAACCATGATTTTATTTGAGTACCCATCTATATTGACAAAATATGGATTCCAAATGTTAGTACATATCATTTGGTATGGAAGACCCGTTAATGTGGGCTAACTAAACAGAGAAATGTAGGTCATTTGCACTCATTCCTTCCTCATGGAACAGACACAGGATCGATGCCTGAATTTCTAGCAACCACTTTAAACTACCAGCAAGTTTGAGGGTGAAATTCGGATTCTTAGCATAATAAACCAGGAAGAGAGATACTGGTGAAGCTTCTTCAGTTTCAACCCTGGATGTGCACTTCTGAAACGTTTTCACATGGAAGGGAAAAAATAATTTGTTTAAGCCATCATTAGTTGGATTTTTTATTATATGCAGTGAGAAGTAATACTAAGTGAACCATGTGTATATATTATCTAATTTTATGTATTTTAATTTAATTTTTGAACACAAAAATAAAATATAGAACAAATAAATGCAGCTTTGAAACTTATATGAAAGCAAATATAATGATCCTGCTATGTGCCATCACAAGGCATTACCATAGGAGCATTACTTTAGATGATATGGATCAAAAGGCTTTAATAAAGAGAAGTATGAATAGATGAGAAAACAAGAGTGGAAGCAGAGAAGCCAGGCAAAAGACTATTACATGGTCCAGGCAAGAGATGGCAGTGGCCTGAACCAACTGGTGGCAGAGGAAATGAATTGAAGTGAACAACGTTTTAGAAGAATAATCAAGTAGATAAACTGATGACTTAGAAATGAGGCATTCAATGTAGAAATCAAATATGATTCTTAGGATTCTGCCTTGGGCAGCTTAGTGAGTATGAGCTTATTTACTATATCACACAGTAAGATTTCTGGGTATTTATGATTTTATACCTGAGGTATGTAATAATAAATTTAATGTGAAATCAGTAAACTTACATAGATTTTTTTAACAATTTTCAATCTTTCACACAGGAGACAAGTATTTAGATTTGAATAGAGTTTGAGTTTTTTCAAGCAACTACAGTGGAGGGAGAGAACAAAGGAGGTTAGATTGTTTACAAGACTGATTAAATGAAGCAGTATAGAATCTAAGCTAGACAAGGAATAAAGTCAGGACAAGAGAGATGAATAATAGTATAGATTGGATTCTGCCAATGGCTTTGTAGTCTTATGTCCAACAATTGTGTCTGTTCTAAGGATAGTTGAAAATTTGAGCCTGAAGTTAGTTAGAAAGTAGGATGTTTCTAATACAAATTTTAGAAGTGGATCAATCACAGGAATTAAATAAGTCAAAAAAGATGGGAGTTTAAACAACACAAGTTAAATCCTGAGAACAGGTTGAACTGAGTATTCAACCATTTCCCATTTTCCCAGCAAGGAAACTCCCACTGCATGCAAATGAAATTCTAATGAAAAATAAATGCATATAAATAAAATAATTAATGAGTATAGGAGGAGATACATATAGTGCAATTACATAAATCAAGAATAAATCTGAGAGGAGTCTGGGAGAGGTTTATGCAAAAAATCATGTTCACCAGAGAAATAATTTGAGATATGAATTTTTTAGTTAGGTAATAATTTATTTAATATCTTTGTCTCATCTGATCCACCACAGATGTCACTGTATGAAAGCTATTTTACATTAGAAAATGGGCAAAAACCTATTCTCCTGACACCTTTTACAAGTGTGTTTGGGATTGGTGTGATTGCAAGCAGTCTGCTTCCTCAATGGAGCTTCCTGTCCCTTTATATTACACGGGAATTAGGCCCATCTGTAATAGATACAATGAGGAGAACAAAGAGATAGCGACACAGTAGGCAAGCTGGACAGGAGCCTTTTCTGCTGGGATCTTCATAACACAGCTCTATTCACTGGTACTGGGAATAATGCACCTGAAAATCAATAGAGCTGTGTGGATATAACCCCAGAACAGACTGATGGCCAAAACTGAAATTTCAAAAAGAATGATACAATCAGGCCAATAAAGAGTGAAAGAACTACTTTGTGATTCTTTTTCCTTCCATCCTTATTTTTTGTTTCTTTGTGAGTTCCTAACTGGTCACCTTTAAATCTGTACTTGAATTAATTGGCTTCTTACATTTGCTTTCTTTTTTTTAATATATTTTATTGAGTATGGTATTACAGTTGTCCCATTTCCCCTCTTCATTCCCCTCTACCCTGCACACCCTCTCCCACCCACATTCCCCTGCTTTAGGTCATGTCCATGTGTCATACGTTCTTTAGCTTCTACATTTCCCATACTATTCTTGCTCTCCCCCTGTCTATTTCCTACCTACCATCTATGCTACTTTTTCTCTGTACCTTTTCCCCCACTCTCCCACTTCCACTCCCCTGATCTCCATTTCTGTGGTTCTGTTCCTGTTCTCGTTGTATGCTTAGTTTGTTCTTGTTTTGTTTTAGGTGTGGTTGTTAATAATTGTGAGTTTGCTGTCATTTTACTATACATGCTTTTTATCTTCTTTTTCTTAGATAAGCGCCTTTAACATTTCATAAAATAAGAGCTTTGTGATGATGAACTCCTTTAACTTGACCTTATCTGAGAGGCACTTTACCTGCATTTCCATTCTAAATGAAAGTTTTGCTGGATAGAGCAATCTTGGATGTAGGTCCTTGCCTTTCGTGACTTAGAATACTTCTTTCCAGCCCCTTCTTGCCTGCAAGATTTCTTTTGAGAAATCAGCTGACAGTCTGATGGGAACTCCTTTGTAGGTTACTGTCTCCTTATTTCTTGCTGCTTCTAGGATTTGCTCCTTCATTTTTACCTTGGCTAATGTAATTATGATGTGCCTTGGTTTGTTTCTCCTTTGGCCCACCTTCTTTGGGACTCTCTGAGCTTCCTGGACCTCCTGGAAATCTGTTTCCTTTGCCAGATTGGGGAAGTTCTCCTTTATTATTTGTTCAAATAAGTTTTCCATTTGTTGCTCTTCCTCTTCCCCTTCTGGTACCCCTATAATTCTGATGTTGGAACATTTAAAGATGTCCTGGAGGTTCCTAAGCCTCTCCTCATTTTTTGGAATTTTTATTTCTTCATTCTTTTCTGTTTGGTTGTTTCTTTCTTCCTTCTGGTCCACTCTATTGATTTGAGTCCCAGTTTTCTTACCATCACTATTGGTTCCCTTTGCATTTTCCTTCATTTCACTTAATGTAGCCTTCATTTTTTCCTCTAATTTGCGACCAAATTCAACGAATTCTGTGAGCATCCTGATCATCAGTGCTTTGAACTGTGCATCTGATAGGTTGTCTATCTCTTAGTCGCTTAGTTGTATCTGCTGTAGAACTTTGATCTGTTCTTCCATTTGGCCTTTTTTTTTTTTTGTCTTGACATGCCTGTTACTTATGAGGGGTGGAGCCTTAGGTGTTCACCAGGGTGGGGCAATCCAGTCACTGTGTTGTGATGCTGTATGTGGGGGCAGGGTCTGAGAGGGAACAATGGTGCTTGCTCCACTCTTCGATGGACTTCAGTCCCTTCTGCCACTCCCCCAAGCAAACTGGGCCTTTCTTGTGCTAATTCCCATGTGGGCGAACTTGTGCACATTCTGGGACCCCGTGGGTCTCTTCAACAAACTCTCCTGAGAGGCTAGGAGTCTCTCCCTGTGCCTCTACTTTCACAGGTGTTTTCAATCAGTTCCCCAAGGCTCTATTTACTGGTGCTGGGACCCCTGGGTGGTGCGCAGTGCCTTGCTTCACAATTGCTTCTTCCTAGTTGCCACCCCATGCCCAGGGACTGCCTGCTGTGGTCTTGCATGCCCAGGATGCTGTATATGTGGGTCCCACCATTCTTTGTGCTCCAACCCCTCTGTGCCCGGCTGCCCAACTCCGCCCCTCCTACCTGTGTGGATGAACATGTCTATTTTAACTCCTTGGTTGTACAACTTCCATACAGTTCAATTTTGTGTCATTTCTGGTTGTTACTCTGTTTCTAAATTGTTGTTGCCCCTATCTTGGTTGTGCAAGGAGGCACAGTGTGTCTCCCTACGCCTCCATCTTGGCCAGAAGTTACATTTGTTTTCTACTCATAAATACTAATGTGCTTTTCTCACCAGTTTAATACTCAACCTTTGAATTCTCACTCTGAACAATGCAGCCTAATCAATAGAAGCTTTTAATTTTTCTTCTGATTATAAAATAATATATCAACATACTATCATGCAAATTATATGATATTATCACTTAAAGTCAAGCAAAATCTCCCTCATCAGAAATAACTGATATACCTGGCTGGCATAGCTCAGTGGATTAAGCTTGGGCTGCAAACCAAAGTATTACAGGTTCAATTCCCAGTTAGGACACATGCCTGGGTTGCAGGCCATGGCCTCCAGCAACTGCACATTGATGTTTCTCTCTGTTTTTCTCCCTCCCTTTCCTCTCTAAAAATAAATAAATAAAATTTTTTTAAAAAAGAAATAACTGATATAGCACTGGCTGGTATAGCTGAGAGGATTGAGTGCCAGCTTTCGAACTAAAGAGTTGTTGGTTGGATTCTCAGTCAGGGTACATGCCTGAGTTGCGGGGCCAGGCCCCTAGTAGCAGGTGTGCCAGAGGCAACCACACACTGGTGTTTCTCTCCCTCTCTTTCTCCCTCCCTTCTTTTCTCTCTAAAATTAAATAAAATCTTTTTTAGCACTTATTTTATTGTTGTAACATTGATATGGGTCAATATTTTTACATAAACATACATACATATAATTTTGATATATATGTAGAAAAACATAGATGAGAAGTGAACAAGAGATTGTTTGTACCAGTTATTTCTTTATTTTTAAAGATAAATAAATAAAATCAGATATCCCACACAGCAATAGTTTTGCCAATACATCTCCTAGTGCAAGGGAAATAAAGAAAAAATAAACAAATGGGACTATATCAAATTAAATAGCATCTGCAAGGCTAAAGATAACATCAGCAAAATGGAAAGAGAACCAACCATGTAGGAAAACATATTTACCAATGGTATCTCGAATAAGTATTTGTTCTCCAAAGTACATAAAGAACTCATATGACTCAACACCAGTAAGACAAACAATCCAATTTAAAAATGGGCAAAGGACCTGAATAGGTACTTCTCCAAGGAGGACATAAAGAGGGCGTATAGGCATATGAAAGGATGCTCAGCATCACTAGCCATCAGAGAGATGCAAATTAAAACCACAATGAGATACCACTTCACACCAGTCAGAATGGCCATCATAAACAGATCAACAAACAACAAGTGTTGGAGAGGATGTGGACAATAGGGAACTCTAGTGCACTATTGGTGGGAATGCAGACTGGAGCAGCCACTCTGGAAAACACTATGGAATTTCCTCAGAAAACTAAAAATGGAACTGCCTTTTGACCCAGAAATTCCACTGCTAGGATTATACCTTCAGAATCCTATCCAAAAGAACCAATCCGAAAGAACCTATGCGCCCCTATGTTAATAGCAGTGTTATTTACAATAGCCAAGTGCTGGAAACAGCCTCGGTGCCCATCAGTAAATGAATAGATCAGAAAACTGTAATATGTTTACACAATGGAATACTACACAGCAGAAAGAAAAAAGAAACTCTTGCCTTTCATGACAGCATGGATGGAACTGAAGAGTATTACGCTGAGTGAAACAAGCCAGGTGGCAGAAGACAAATACTGTATGATCTCACCTATAAGAGGAACCTAATGATCAAAACAACAAGTGAGCAAAATAGAACCAGAAGCATGGAAACAAAGAACAGATTGACAGCAACCAGAGGGGAGGGGGAAGGGTGATAATGGGGGATAAAAGGGGAAGTATCTAGTCAAGGAGCATGCATAAATGACCCATAACATAGATAACAGAGTGGGGATTGACTGTGGAAGCAGGGTATGGGTGGAGTGACAGGGAAAAAATTGTGACAACTGTAATAGAAAAATAAAAAACCCATATACAATAGGAGTATGAGGTGATGAAGGACATTTAGCAGGATCAGGATGTCCATGGGGACCCTCTTCCTGCCACATTTGTCAATAACACAACCAACAGGATGGTGCTGAAGAACAGGATGAGGATGAAGTGGGAGCCACATGTGCTCAGGGCTTTGACTGCAGTCTCCTCAGCCTTGAATCTAAGCACAGTTCTTAGGATGAAGATGTAAGAGAAGATGAGAATGAAATCTGAGCCCAGTAAGGTCCAACCAGCCACAAATTGGTAGATTCTGTTCAGGGTGAAATTGTCACAGGAGAGCCTAGACACAGACAGATTGGCACAGATGCAGTTCTCAATAACATTTTTTCCACAGTAATGCAGCCGGGCAGAGAGAAAGAGGACTGGTGAGAGCAGCAAAGCATTATGAGTGATGGCAGCAAACTGGCTAGTGATGATGGATGAGTATTGTAGTGGGTGGAAGATGGTCATGTAGTAGTTATAGGCCATGACCATGAATGTGCAAGACTCCATGGCAAGAAAACTTTTCATGATGAACATCTGCAGGAAGCAGGCAGAGAAGCTGGTTGACCTGAGGTCAAACCAGAAGATGGCCAGGACCTTGGGGATGACAGTGAAGCAGAGCACAATGTCCAGCAGGGAAAGGAGGCTGAGCAGGTAGCATATGGGCTCATGCAGAGAAGCCTCTAGCAAGCTGGTGATCAGGAGGATGGCACTGGCCCCCACGAGTTTCAGTCATACATTTGCATGAGGTTCCCAACCATGAAAAATATGGGACCCTTTGTATTCAAGCATATGGGACTTCAGAAATTATAGAAGAGCATTTTCTTCCAGGAAGAACCTAGGATTTCTGAATATTCATGCATTCGTGCTGTTACAGGGTGCAGCCAAGAGGGGGGACCCCAAATGGGCATTTGAAATGGGGTCCAGAACTCAAGGTGTCCAGGAGATTGTAAGATGTCTTCACCCCTTCCCCCACAGGTGTGAGTTGGGAGAAGGGGCACACAGAGCAAGAACATGTAGGGCAGCTTTGCAGCTAATCCATGGCATGGTCATTTAACATATCTATAGCCTTTGGCTGGTCACTTAGATATGCTAAATAGCTATGGCCATGCTCTAGGCCAGGGGGATGGAAAGGGACCTCTCCCCCACCCAAGATGTGACTGGGGGGCAGGTCCCCCAAGTTACAGCACCTGTGTGGAAGCTTGGAGAAGATTGGCTCCATGACATGGGATCACACCTGCCCAGACCCACGATGGTGACCAGAAAAACTGGAAAAGACAGCAGATTGAGGGCAAGTGTGGCCAAGTGTAGGAGGAGTTGGAAATGGGGCTGCAGAGGAAGATTGCTGCGGGGATTTAAACCCAGACACAGCAGCCATTGGGGGGGAGAAGCATGTGGTTTTGGCTAAGTGGGGACTCCCGTGGCCCTGGGAGAGAAGACCACGTGCCTTTGCCAGAGTGGGGACCTCCGCAGCTTTAGAAGGGGGAACCACCACTTGGTTTTAGCAGAGATCCTGGCGACTCAGCTGAGGGTGCCAGGAACCCAGGGAGGTCTCCTAGTCAAGATGGAGTACTAACTGGGAATAACCAGAGGACTGCCTGAGCCATGGACTTCTATTTCCTTTCCTGAGATATGGTACTCTGGACTGGGCAAAGGGGAAAGGAAGGACTGTGTCTGTTTGTGGGTGTTTTTAAGGGACTTTAGGATTTTTTTTATGAAGACATTAGGTCACTACTTTAAGTTTGTATAGCATTAAATAAACATTTCCTTTCCTTTTCACAAATCTCTGGCATTGAGAGATGTCTTTCCTCTGGCGGTGGACATAATGGACCTGGGGGCTTCTTTCAGTAATAGTATATTGTCCCAAGGCCCCACCTTGTTTGTTCTGTAACAGTGCTACCTCTCATGGCCTTTTACTTATTTTATCATGGGAGCCAATGTAAGAATACATATCCTTACACTCTTAGCCCTGGAACTCAAAAGGATGCAGCAGATTGGGACCCTGCCCAAGGAGTCAGCTGCCTACATCTAGAAAAAGAACTTGAACTGTTTCCTTGGCTTTGATTAAAAATTCTAAAGGGTTTTATACTCTACAGTCAGTTCCTCACACTGGCCTACTCCCTCCTTCAAGCAGCTGGGAACAGTATCAGTTTGGAATACTGGGATCTGGCTGCTGGATCTCCTAGGAAGATATGGATCTCCATATCTTACCTTATGTTATGGTGCTACTGGGTGCCAGTAGTTGAGATGTAGGGAACAGGATCTGAAACTGACTTAATCTGCTCCATTGTACAGGCCAGCCTCTTAAACATTGCTTTAAAACATCCCAAAATGGCATATTGAACTTTTCCAGAATTTCTTAACAAAGCCCAAATTAAATTCAACTATTTGATAGCTGCACAAATTTGGGCAGCTAATTAACCCTACATAAGCCCAGTCATTCAATAAGTATTTGACAACAAGCATATTTCCAGCACTAGAATAGTCACAGGAATAAAAAGGTGTGTGATGTGGTAACGTTCCCACCCTTATCGAGATTCCATTATGGCAATTGCATTACATTATGGTATCAGTAGCTTCCCATGTTCATAAAATGCAACTAGCTTTCTTAATATGAACTACTCAAGACCTAGCACAAAAAAGAAGTGCCCTGCCCCTCCCCACATTTTCTAACCCCCAAGTAACATTATCAATCTTATCTAAAGTCTGTGAAAGGAGCCTGCATGCTGCCTGTTAAAGAAGAATCTGATTGCTTTCACTTCCACTTCCACAGAGAATGGCTTTTCTCCCTCTCACCACAAGGGCTGCATAATCCAGGTGAAACTTTTCTTTCTCTTGGGCTTGTTTTTCATACAGGAAGAAGGGTCACTAATACAACTGATCAGAAGTTGTTAGGAGCAGTGGGTAGGGTTATGGCATATCAAGAGTGAGAAAAATGTTCCAATCTATCTGTTTCACTTCCTGTGTGGAGGGTCTGTAAGAACACCAGTGAAGTTTCTTTTGCTTTGTTTTCAAATATCATAAACTCACCTGCCCAAAATCTCTTTCCTAGAGAGAAACTTGGAGGCCTCTATTCTCTCTTTTGCATTTTACATTCTACTAGGCCTTTGCTTTGGGGGATCCTGCAATCCTCCCTGCATATGATGGGGTATTCGTACTTAGAGCCAAATTTTCAAATCAAATCTCACCATATCTAGCTGGGTTTCAGGTAGGGCTGTATTATAAAACTTAAAATTTAAGGGATGAAATTGAGGCCCTTCTCTGTGTCCTCCAGTCCCATCTAATTTTCCAATCATGATTTACCAGAGAGCTGTGCCTATGAGATGTATTAGGTTTTTACCATTATTACTTTGATCCCTCTTTAGTTCTTTGTGGATATTCTCTACTGCCAGGAATGCAAAAGGAATAAAGAGTGAGAAATTTGCACTCCTACCCTTTGCAACAGCAGGGATGGAACTGGAAAGCATTATGCTGAGTGAAATAATCCAGGCGGTGAAAGACAAATACCATATGATCTCACCTTTAACAGGAACCTAAACAATAAAACAAACAAACAAGCAAAATATAACCAAAGACACTGAAATAGAGAACAGGTTGACAATAACCAGAGCAGAGAGGGGAGGGAATTTCAGGGGAAAGGGAGAATGGTTTACAGGAACAAGTATAAAGGATATAAGGACAAAAACTAAGGAGGGTGGAAATGGAAGGGAGGTGGGGAACACTTTGGGGGGTGGGCTGGGATGGGAGTAAAAAACAGAAAACTATACTTGAACAACAATTAAAATAAAAAAATTAAAAAAGATATATGCACATGGGAATGAAAAAAAAAGAAATTTGCACTTTCTATCTCCAACAGCACTCTTGAGCATCAGCTCAAAGAAACACCCTGTCTCTGTCGAGTGAGAAGCATCTAAGATTGATCTGTCCTCCTACCCAAAGGATAAAATCCCACTAAAATTAGTAAAAGTAAAAAGGGAGCATTCACTTGCAGAGGTATCAAGTTTGCATACTAATTGAATTCAGTATCATAAATAATTAGTGTGGATGTTCATTGCCTTGGAGAGTAAATCAGACATGTGGTATTGAGAAGTAAATAAAATGCGTAAGACTCCTGACTTCCTGAAGCCTACAGTCTAGCATGGGAGATATATACAATGTAAGTAATATCACAAAAGTTAAAATTGTAATAATTCTGATTCAAGATGTTGGATTGAAAAATTCTTCTCTCTCCCTCTCTCTCTCCCTCCCTTCCTGTTTATCTCTCTAAAAGTTACTATTTTTCAAACACTTCAAAACTCATTTATCTAATAACTGGAAGTTTATGCCTTTTGACCACATTCACACGTTTTGCCCTCACCTCACCTCTTGCAACCATCAGTTTGTTGTTCATTTGTATGAGTTCAGTTTTTTTTAATTCCACATATAAGTAATAACATGCAGTATTTGCCTTTCTCTGCCTGACTTATTTCACTTAGAAAAATACCCTTAAGGTCCATCCATGTTGTCATAAATGGCAGGATTTCCTTCTTTTCAATTGATCAACAATATTATATATATATAATTTATTATATATAATTATATTATATATATATGTATAATTTTCTTCTTTCTATTGTTGTTCAAGTACATTTCTCTCCATTTTCACCCCTCCAAAGCCCCCCACCCCACCCATCCCTACCTCCCACCCTCAACCTACCCACTTTGGCTTTGTCCATGTATCCTTTATAGATGTTCCTTGATGGACCTTCCTGTATTTTCCCCCATTATCCCTCTCTCCCCTCCCCTCTGGTTACTGTCAGTTTGTTTTTTATTTGTGTCTGTGGTTATATTTTGCTTGCTTCTTTGTTTTGTTAATTAGGTTCCACTTATAGGTGAGATCATATGGTATTTGTCTTTCACCACCTGGCTTATTTCACTTAGCATAATACTTTCCAGTTCCATCCATACTGTTGCCAAGGGTAGGAGCTCCTTCTTTCTTTCTGCTGTGTAGTATTCCATTGTGTAAATGTACCACAGTTTTATGATCCATTCATTTACTGACAGGCACTTAGGTTGCTTCCAGCACTTGGCTGTTGTAAATTATGCAGCTATGAACATTGGTTCATAGGTTCTTTTGAATTGTTTCAGGATTTTTAGCATATAATCCCAACAGTGGAATTGCTGGGTCAAAAGGCAGTTCTACTTTTAGTTTGCTGAGGAAATTCCGTACTGTTTTCCATAGTGGTTGTACCAGTCTGCAATCCCACCAACAATGTCCTAGGGTTCTCTTTTCTCCACAGCCTTCCCAGCACTTATTGTTTATTGATTTGTTAATGATGGCTATTCTGACCAGTGTGAAGTGGTGTCTCATTGTGCTTTTAATTTGCATTTCTCTGATGGCTAGTGATGCTGAGCAAACTTTCACACATCTCTGGGCCCTCTTTATGTTCTCCTTGGAGAAGTACCTGTTCAGGTCCTTTACCCATTTTTTAATTGAATTGTTTGTCTTTCCAGAGTAGAGTCATGTGAGTTCCTTATATATTTTGGAGATTGAACTCTTGTCTGAGGTATCATTGGCAAATATATTTTCCCATATAGTTGGTTCCCTTTTCATTTTACTGCTGTTTTCCTTAGCCATGCAGAAGCTTTTTATTTTGATGAGGCCCTGATGAGTACTCCAGCCCACAAAGTCAGTGTGTTGTGGCTGCGAGAGACAAATTCACATGGACTACAGAAGTCCTGTGGAAAAAAAAGGATGGCATGGCTGTTCTCTAAGTGAGGAGAGGGCACTGACCCCTGCCTGGACAAGCTTTCATTGTGTTTCTGGGCATATTACATCAAGGATGGTCCTCATTTACTATGCACAGGTTTGCTGTAGGTAATTACCTTTTACAGATAACAAAGGAAAGAGTGTTGCTAATTACTTCAAATAGAAGGATGTTACAGATCAAGGGGAAAAGTGGTTGGACTGGTTACACTCCACACTTGGGAGGTTTAGCCCAGATTCTAGGAAGTTACTTTAGAGATATGCAGTAAACATTTTCTGCCTCAATTCAGGGTGAGGGAGTTTTAGCAAAAGCAAGTCTCATAGCAGCCTAGGTACAATGCAGGCCTGATTCCCCACGGGAGAACCTATCAATGCGCATAGGTCCTGTGTGCTGGTCCCCTATAAGGTCCCATTTGTTTATTCTTTTCTTTATGTCCCTTGCTTTACGGGACATATCGATGAAAATACTGCTGTGTGGAATACCTGAGAGTTCCCTATGTATATTCTCCTCTAGGACTTTTATGGTGTTGGGCTTACATTTAAGTCTTTTATCCACCTTGAATTTATTTTTGTGTATGGTGTAAGTTGGTGATCAACTTTTATTTTTTCACATGTAGCTGTCCAGATCTCCCAGCACCATTTGTTGAAGAAGCTACTTTTACTCCATTTTATGCTTCTGCCCCCTTTGTCGAATATTAAGTGACCATGGAGACTTGGGTTTATTTCTTGGCTCTCTATTCTGTTCCATTAGTTTATGTGCCTGTTCTTATGCCAGTACCATACTGTTTTGATTACAGTGGCCTTGTAATATAGTTTTATATCAGGTATTGTGATCCCTCCTATTTTGTTTTTCTTTCTCAAAATTGCTGCAGCTATTTGGGGTCATTTATGGTTCCATGTAAATTTTTGAAGTGTTTGTTTTATGTCTGTGAAATATGTCATTGGTATTTTAATAGGGATTGCGATGAATCTATAAATTGCTTTGGTAATATGGACATGATGAATTCTTCCAATCCATTAACACAGTATATGCTACCATTTATTTGTGTCTTCCTTAATTTCTTTCTTTCGTGTTGTGTAGTTTTCTGAGTACCGGTCTTTTACCTCCTTGGTTAGGTTTATTCCTATGTACTTTGTTTTTCTTGTTATAGCAAATGGAATTTTTTTCCTGATTTCTGATTCTGATATTTTGTTGTTGGTGTATAAAAATTATTTCTGAATATTGACTTTGAATCCTGCTGTTTTGCCAAATTCACTTATTAGGTCAAGTAGTTTTTTGGTGGAGTCTATAGGGTTTTCTATGTATACTATCATATCACCTGCAAACAGTGACATTTTCTTTATCAATCATTTGTCGATAAACATTTAGGTTATTTCCATATCATGCCTATTGTGAACCACGTTGCAATGAACATGGGGGAGCAGATATCTCTTCTGGATACTGATCTTGTTTTGTTTTGTTTTTTGTATGTATACCTAGAAGCAGGATTGCTAGATTATATGCTAGTTCTAATTCTTCATGTTTTTCATGTTTTAAGGAACTTCCATACTGTTCACCATAATGACTGCACCAATTTACGTTCCTACTAACAGTGCACGAGGGTTGCCTTTCTGTACATTCTTATCAACCAACACTTACCTTTTCTCTTCTTGAGGACAGCCATTCTAACAGGTGTGAGGCATGATACCTCATTGTAATTTTGAGTTGTAATTTCCTAATAATTTGTGATTTTGAGCATCTTTTCATGGACAGATGGAGGAGGGGAGGGCAAAGGCAGAGGTGGAGGTAGGGCAAGGGGGGGAATGGGGACATCTGTAATAGTGTAAACAATAAAAATAAAGTAAAAAATGAAGGAGATGCCTTTGTGTCTTCAAACCTTGTCATTGCAGTGGGACCAAACAGAGAGAACTGGCATCAATTCCAAAGAAGGGTCTTTCAGGTTAGAAATAGAGAGAAAGCATGGAAAGCCAGCTCCACAGACCCACAAAACATACTGCAGCATCTCTGGCTCCAAACATAAAAGCTTCTCTTTTTTTAGCAAAAGAGAGGAAACCCAGCACACCTCTTCATTTTCTTCAACAGACTGTAGGGAATTCTGCCTGTCAGCAAATTCCTGCACAGTGACCTACAGAGCCCTGCAATCTGAGCACAGAATCTATGACTTTCACAGCTTCTGTGGAAACTTACCCCAACAACGCAAACCAATGAATTCTTATATATGAACAAATAGAAAAGAATCCAAATCTATGACTATCTGAGGAAAATTAGAATGAAAAGGGAAGGCATTGCTAAACAAGCAGAAAAGCTAATCTATTGGAAAGAATGGTGCATGGAGGAAAAAGGGACATTTGTACAATATATAATAATATTTTTAAATGGCTTTTTTAGCAAACCTTTGAGGTGGTAGAAGCATAAAGAAATCTCAGTCAGCAGAAAGGAAAAGGTTAATCCAAAGAGCCAAAACTAACATTTAGTTCAATGACAAAACAGTATAAATATTTAAATCTTTTCATAATATTGATAAATGTTTAGCATGTGTGAGCAAGGAAAACAGAAAAGGCACAAATAAACACAAACATAATGAAATATGAGATACACAACAGCCATAGTAGAAAATAAAACAATAAGAAAACGATACAAACATTTTGATAGTAAATTTGAATGAGAGTAAAATAAAGAGATTTTTAGACAAACACTATAAACTTTTTCCAAAGAAAATTTTATTTTTTCCACATTTGCATGACCACTTTAATAAATTGCATTTTCTTATGTATTTTGTGATACATATTAGAGCTAACATCGGATATCTCTGCTATGACTCTCTTATTCCCAGTTTTTCAGGATTAAAAAATTAAATGGCAGAAATAGAAGCAGAATTTTTTATTTTAATAAAGAATAAGCACAAAGTTTTGAGAGAGAATTAGAATAGTGAATCATTACTGGTGAATGATTTCTGTGACTTAATTTCTTGGATTCATAATTGAAATAATTATCAGCTTTGCTTTAATAAGTTTAAATGCAAATAATTAAAATATAGTTAATTAGAGTGTTTAAGTGGTGAATGAAGAACTGTGCTAAAGACGGGCAAAATGACTAAAAAGACACTGTCAGTAATTAAGTGTTAATCAAGTGAGCATTTGTTACATGGAGAAGAGACATGTTTTGAGAATTGATTTCTACTTCTTCTCATATATTTAGAGTTTAAAGGTTATACTTGTCAAAATTAAATTTTGAAAACAATCAAAAGATTCTATTTCAATATTAAAACATTATTTGGAAAGGGGCATGAAAATCCATTTATTCATTCAATAAATATTAGTAGAATATCTTTTCAGGTAATTGGAACTTGTTTAGTGTGATTGATGCTGTGGAGATACATTTTATACTGATTTACACACACACACATTTGAGATACTAGAAAACAAGACCCTCGATGCTTTCCCTGAAATGGTGTTTAAATCTAATCTGGGGAAGATTCAGTCTCCTTGCCCTGTCTTTATTGTTCATGGGTCGGCAGGGGGCGTGTACTTAGAGAAGGATACAATTGGGCATAACCTCACAAGACAGTGAGAAAGAGGGTTGAATAGGAGTATAATCACTACAGGAGACCATTAACATTTTTTGAGGGCCATAATCAACACTTAAATATGGGGAGTCTATCCCTAAAGAAAATTTTTTTAAAACATCTTCAGGCAGAGTATACATTCCACGTGGAAGATCTGAGATGATAAACATATACTTATTAGGCTATAAGGTTACTCAGCTGCAACAAAGATTTCCAAAAATACAAGGGTTGGGCAAAAGTAGGTTTACAGTTGTATGATAAAAAGACACTCAGATTATGATTATAAAAATATTACAAGAATAAACTCTGTTTTTTGTGTACTCAAAGCTGTAAACCTACTTTTGCCACACTTGTATAGTGTTTTAAACCAGATACAAATTTACTTCTGTCTCAGGTTAAGTTAGGATTGGTGGCCTAGACAGTCTTGGGAATTCAGGTTCTTCTGTAGTGTTGCTCTGCCATCTGCAGCTCATGGTTTCATCTCATGATCAAAGGCAGCTGCTTCAGATCCCACCATTCTATTCACATTCCAAGATTCAGCAAGTGGTATTAATGGAAAGAGAGAACAAACTGCTTCTTTTTATAAACTACCCAAACTAAGTACCCCTAGACTCAAGAAAGTTGCTTTCCAATGGATGCAATACACCATTGCCTGCGCTTCCTTCCCCAGGACAGCTTACCAGAGTTTAAGTCCTCGACCTAGAACAAAAGTGGTGACAAGGTATAATTCCTCCTGCAATAAGAACAGCCACCTTCACACCACTCCTTCCTATTTCATCCACAGGTGCCAAACAAATTAAAGACTTGAGACTCAGTCTCTGTAACAGAAAACTCTATTCGAAGTACAATTTACAAAGAAAAGAGAAATTGAAAATGCTAGCCATCCACTCCAATCCTCCTACAACTAACAAATCCCAGAATGGGATCCTCTCCTCATTTGAGCATCTTACCTAAAGGTAGCAGTGGCTTGACTTTTTCAGGACTGAACAAATGTGTTCTTTTTAAGGCACACAAAAGAGTGAAGCAAAATCTTAGGATAACATCCAAATAAGAGGAAGCGATACACCAATTGTGACGATACTCTTGTAACTTTTAACCTACTTCTTGTTAGCAGAAATGGGAGGTCTAATTGACTTTATTCCATAACCACATTTTGAAAAGAGAAATTCACTTTTGAAGTAGCATAACTACTTCCATATTTATTAATAAAGCCATGTTTACCAACACCAGACTCTAACACATTTTATAGTTATTAGATTATCATAATTACATGGTTACTTTTACTTTGTTAAGTTAATATTTACAAAGCACACATATACTCAGCATTTGGTGTTATTCAATTCTCTTTATTCTAAGAAAAAATAAATAAGTTAAAATACAATGAATTAAAAATACAGACCTATTTTACTTTTTAAAAATGAGGGATTATAACATATTATTCCTAGAACCTATTCTAGTACCTGCCCCACTTAAGTTCCTTTTAAATAAATGAGCAACAGCCACACTTCAATGAAAGGTGTTTTCTCATATTGTGGATATTGCTAGTGTTTTTAAAGAGACATTCATTACACAGGATTCCAGTGACTTAGAGCTCACAGCAATTTGAGGGTTTGAGGACACTGCAAAACTAAAACCACACAAAGGTTGGGAATTCCCATTCTCATTCTGGATGGTGTTGCACAGTCATTAAATAAAGGCAGAAAATGGCATACCCAGAGTCAATTTATCTATCCACAAATTTATCCATCACAAAGAGCATGGAAATGTTGGGATCAGAACAAAACAATGAATGTGGAAAGTATTCACACATCCAGCTATCCAGGTACATCCCAAATGGCTATGGAATGAAGTGCCCATGACTACTTTGCCATGAGATTAGTAGGACTAGAAGGCCTTCTCAATGTGGGATGGCCTCTATCCATATAACCTAGAAGGCCATGGCAGTGTTTTTATCAGGAGCTTCTGAAACAATACCTGGAATGTATTAATATCTACCCTTTTATGTACAACACCTTGGTTACTCGCTGGCGGATCTGCACAGTCTTCACACCATAGACAATTGGATTGAGTGCAGGGGGCAAAAGGAGGTAGAGTGTAGCCAGAAGAACATGGATGTGATGGGGTACATGGTGGCCAAAACGGTGAGTGAGAAAGGAAAATATTCCAGGAACATAGAAGACCAGGATGACACAAATATGAGACCCACATGTGCTAAAGGCCTTTAATCGGGCCTCACGCCCTGGTACCTTCAGCACTGCCTGGAGGATGAGGGCATAGGAAATACCAATGGCAAGGACATCTAGTCCAACCACAAGCAGTGCCACTGCCAACCCATACATTTGGTTCACTGTGGTTTCTGAGCAAGCAAGTTTTATCACAGCCATATGTTCACAATATGCATGACCTATGACAGTGGCCTGACAGAAGATAAGTCTCCCCAGTAGGATAGGGAAGGGGAGCAGGAGGACCAATCCTCGCAGCAGCACTGCCACTCCAATGCGTCCTATGATCCCTGGATATAAGATGGTGGAATGGTGCAGAGGGTGACATATGGCTACATAGCGATCCAGAGCCATAGCCACAAGTACACCTGACTCCATGGAAGAGAATGCATGGATGAAGAACATCTGGATCAGGCAGAAAGTATACCCAATCTCATGGGCATCAACCAGGAGCACTGAAAGCATTTTGGGTGCCGTAGAGGAGGCCAGGACCAGGTCAATGCCAGATAGCATAGCCAGAAAGAGGTACATAGGCTGGTGCAAGGATGGGTCAGTCCAGATGATAAAAAGGATGGTGACATTGCCCACTAGAGCAAAGAGGTAAAGGGCACACATTGGCAATGCTATCCAGTGCTGGCTTTCCTCTAAACCAGGGATGCCGATTAGGAAAAAAGAAGGATGGAGGAGACTCCGGCTGGAATTGCTAAGGGCCATCATGGATGACTCAGAGAAGAATGAGAAAAAAGTAATCAAAATCATGATTTTTCCATTCCTGATGGCTTAACACCTTGTCCAGGCCTGGCTGCCATCTTCATGAAAAGAAAGAGGCTTAAACTGCAACACAAGGGAGTAAAGGAAATAAAGATACAAAAAGAAAATTTCCTTTTCTTTTTTTAAGTACATTTTATTGATTATGCCATTACAGTTATCCTATCTTTTTCTCCCTTTTCCCCTCTTCCTGAACCCCTCTCCCTCCAGCATTCCCCCCTTAGTTCATATCCATGGGTCATACTTGTAAGTTCTTTGTCTTCTCCATTTCCTACACTATTCTCAAACTCCCCTATTTTGTGCCTACCAGTTATGCTTCTTACTCCCTGTACCATTTTCCCCACACTCCCTCCTCCCCCTACCAGTTGATAACCCTCCATGTGATCTCCATTTCTGTGATTCTGTTCCTGTTCTAGTTATTTGCTTAGTTTGTTTTTGTTTTTCTTTTTGTTTTTCTGGTTCCTTTGTTGCCAGTTGTTAGTTGTAATTTTACTGTTCATATTTTTATCTTCTTTTTCTCTTAGCTAAGTCTCTTTTCATATAATAAGGGCCTGGTGATGATGAGCTCCTTGAACTTGACCTTATCTGAGAAGCACTTCATCTGCCCTTCCATTCTAAATGACAGCTTTGCTTGGTAGAATAATCTTGGAAGTAGGTCCTTGCTTTTCATGACTTTGAATACTTCTTTCCATCCCCTTCTTGCCTGTAAGGTTTCTTTTGAGAAATCACCTGATAGTCTTATGGGAATTCCTTAATAGGCAACTCCTTTTCTCTTGCTGCTTTTAAGATTTTCTTCTTATCTTTAATCATGGATAATTTTTTAAAGATAAGACATCTACCTGTCTAAATTAGTATAGGTCTAGTTTTATTTAGAAATGTTTGTAAGCATACACTGCTTTTAGAAACACTCTTAAAGTCCACCATTCAAATACTTCTAATTTAGAACTGTCTACTTGAAAAAATTTTCTGTATTACCTCTTGGCATTACTGAACATTATAAATCAATCTGTTATTCTCCAAACATCTCCTTTAGTTTTCATAACATAGTGCTTTACTGTTGTTTCCCTTGTGTCCCCAGCCCCTGCACCTTCTCCATCTACCTTTCCATTATATGTTGTTGATTCTCGGTTCCACTTTCCCTCTATTCGCTATTCTGTAAATTGTCTGATTGAGTTGATCCTTTTACATGGTTTTAACTATTTATATACCTTAGTTTCTTCCATATCTATGGATCTAACTCAAATAGCTTTCTGAAACACAAATCCACTTTTTCATTTGCTCTCTAAATAACTATATCACACACTCAATATATTCAGAGTGAATTAACTCACTTATTCTTCCCAAATTTGCTCTACCTCTTTTTTGTCCATACATTATTATCTATGTATGCAACCATATATAGAAACTTGAAACTTTCTTTACTTATTCTTATCGCTCATCTCTTTTATGTTTTCACCAGTTTCTGTCGAATTTATTTTTAACCCATGCTATATCTACTCCTTTTTCTCAACTCCCAATGTCGCTGCCAAGTCTACACTCCCAACTGCTCTCACCTGGGTTGTTTTCTTAGCTCTCTCTGCCTTTGCTTTCATACTCTTCCCAGTCACTCTCCACCCTGCCAGTCAAAGGGGTTTTCCTGAAATGGATATGTCATTATGTCACATCCAAGCTTAAAATTCTTTAGTGAGTTTAATTGATGAAAAAATATACATTTAAGATTTGCATACAAGGTTTTTAAGAGTTATCTTGTATAAATTATCTTATATCAATACAGTTATTATTATTAACTTTAATATATGAGATCACTGGGGTCTTGCCTTTTCTCCTGGTCTCCATGAATCTGCTTCTATGTTTCAAACTTTTACCATGTATATCTCTTGTCAAAATGTGATGATAATTCAGTGTTTCTAACACCTATGTTAACAAAAAGCACCAATTAAATAGGTGCTCTAAGTAATCTTCTCCATGTGGGTCATCTTCAGGGCATTGAAACAAAATCTTGAAACTGAATGTTTGTTCCTGTATGTTTGTCTTAAAATATGGGCATAGTCTGCAATAATTATATTTGTTACCTAAGTGAGGAATGCATGTATATATATTTATATAAAAAGGGTCAGAAATAACTCATCTTTTGTGAATTATGCAACAATATATCACTCCAATTGTCTTGTTTATAAATCAATGGTGACTACAATATTGCCCCCCAGCTCTGAACATGCACTTACAAAATCTGAAATAACTAGTAGGTATATATCTTCCAGCCTTTGTTTTCCTTCTAGATTCAAAGCCACTGTTAACTTCAAGTAAATATATCAAGTAATAGTGATATATTATCTTTATTGAGACCCTCCACCCTAGGATAATCTCATAATCTTAAAAAAATTTACATTTCAGTGCTTAACATTCCACGCAGTGAGAACATTAATTCTCTTTCTTAACTACTCCCCTTCTACTGCAAGTTTAAGGACACTTCTCATTTTGCAGCTGAGAAGTCAGGAAACAGCTGTGCATCAGTGGAAGGCCACTCGTCGTTTTGACAGGAGCCCTGTTGTGGAGCAGTGAAGAATGAAGTCAAGCTGTAATGGGTGAAAGACAGAAGCAGAGATGGCTGTGCTCTGTGGTACATGAGTATAGAGGAAAAGTCTAGAACTTATTAAGCATTAACTACTAAAGGAAACAAGTGGTTCCTCCGTGATTCTAAGAGGAAAGCAGAAAGGACTGTATTCCCAGGAAGAGTGGAGATATATTCAGCTCTCTGACCAGAACACAAAGGACAATTAGCTAAGAATGGATATTGTGCCACCTTACTTATTAATGTAAATTCAGTCCAGCTGACCTGTATTCTGTAAAGCTGTCCCCATATTCTGTAATGCATGTGTCCTTTTCTTTCCTGTCAAATCACTTAATCAGCCTCTCATTGCACTGATTACCTTGCATGAAAAATCCATCAGTGTGTCCATCCTTGAAGAGCAGAGACTGTGCTTTGCCTGTGACAGCAGTCACAGGGCAAGTTCCAGAAGTGCTGGAATATAATTAGTACTCAGTAATGTTGCTAAATAAATAAACAATAATATTATTAAATTTTTAAATAAATAAATAAGTACACAAAACAACCAGAAATTACGGAAACTTGACAAAACACACTGAACTTATGTGGTGGAAAGGATATAGCAAACAGAGGGATGTACCTGAAGAACAGAACCATAAGAGCCAGCCAAGAAACAACTCCTATCACAAGGTCTATAGGATAAGCAGAAGTGAACCATCAGTAGACTTCCTTAAAACCATAAGCCCCAAACCTGACCTCATTTGCCTATACCTGAAATCTTATAACAAACTTTTTGCTGGTTCTGTTGCCTTCACTCTGAAAGACAAGTTTATTCTCAATACTTCCCCCAAGGCAAAGCTGGTAACTGCACAAAGCACTGGGCAGGCAAGATGTTATTGCCAATTGGTAGGTCCCAGGGGACACACAGATGCACCTGGATGTATTCTCCAGATTGGCTGGAGGTAAGCAGAGCTAAGTCTACTGCCTCAGAAATAGTTGTCAGACAAATCCACAGAGTGGGGAATGGCACCTGCATCTGTCCAGTGCTTGCCATCACTTTTAAGCCAGTATATCCAGATGGCTGTGTTAGAAAACCTCATGCTCAGTGAGTTAGGAAAACAGTGTTCAATAAGCTCACACTTCTCAGTCTCACAGAACATACTCAACTCAGTTATTTCTTTTTTTAATTGCTTGTTGGTTTTTTTTATTAGATTCCTTATATAAGTGAACTCGTGGTATTTGTCTTTTTATAACTGGCTTATTTCATTTAACATAATACTCTCCAAGTCCATCCATGCTGTCACAAAACATTAAAATTTTCTTCTTTTTTACAAAAATAAGGAATATTCAATCGTGTGAATGTACCACAGTTTTTTATCCACTTATCTACTGATGGAGACTTGTACTGCTTCCAAATCTTGGCTATTGTAAATAATGCTGTGATGACACACTTCTTTGCGTTTCTTTGGATATATTCCCAAAAGTGGAATTGCTGGGTCATAAGACAGTTCAATTTTTAATTTTTCAGGAAACTCCATGCTATTTTCCACAGTGGCTGCACCAGTCTGCATTTCCACCAACAGTGTATAAGGGTTCCTTTTTCTCCACATCCTCACCAACACTTGTTTGTTGATTTATTGGTGAAAGTCATTCTGACAGGTATAAGATGATATCTCATTGGGTTTTAATTTACATTTCTCTGATGATTATTGATGTTGAGCATTTTTTCATATATCTATTGGCCACTTGTATGTTCTCTTTGGAGAAGTGTCTATTCAGGTCCTTTGCCCATTTTTTAATTGGATTGGATTTTGGTTTTTCTTTTCTTTTTTTTTTTGGTGTTGAGTTTTATAAGTTCTTTACAAGTTCTTCATAAGTATTGGACAGTAACACTTATCAAATATATCATTGGCAAATATGTTTTCCCATTCAGTGGGTTGTCTTGTAATCTTGTTGATGGCTTTCTTTGCTGTGCAAAAACTTTTTAACTTGATGCAGTCTCATTTGTTTATTTTTCATTTCTGTTTCCCTTGCCTGCACAGATATATTAGAAAAATTATCACTGTGAAAAATGTTCGAGATTTTACTGCCTATGTTTCCATCTAGGATTTTTATGGCTTCAATTCTTACATTTAAGACTTTAATCCATTGTGTATGGTGTAATAAAGTGGTCTAATTTCATTTTCTTGCATGTATCTATCCAATTTTCCCAACACCATTTATTGAATAAACTCTCTTTACCCCACTGTATGTTTCTTGACTCGTTTGTCAAATATTAACTAACCATAAAGGCATGAATTTATTTCTGAGCTCTCTATTCTGTTGCATTGATCTATATATCAATTTTTTCTTCCAGTACCATGCTGTTTTGACTACTATGGCCTAGTAGTATAGTTTGATATCAGATAGAGTGATTTCTCCATTTTTGTTCTTCTTAAGATTGCTGTGGCTATGCAGGGTCTTTTGTGGTTCCACATAAATTTTTGAAATATTTGTTCTAGGTCTAAAATATGCCATTGATATTTTGATAGGAATTGTATCAAATCTGTAGATTGCTTTGAGTAGTATGGGCATTTTAAAAATATTAATTCTTCCTATCCATGAACATGGTATAAGCTTCCACTTTTTTGTATCTTCTTCAATTTTTTTCTTCAGTGTCTTATAATTTTCTAAGTACAGGTCTTTTACATCTTTGTTTAAATTATTCCCAGGTATCATTGAAGCAATTGTGAATCAGATTATTTTCTTAGTATCCCTTTCTGATATTTCATTATTGGTGTATAAAAATGCAACTGATTTCTGAATATTAATTTTATATCCTGCTACTTTACTGAATTCATTTATAAGTTCTAGTAGCTTTTTGTTGGAATCGTTAGGGTACTGTATATATGATATCATGTTATCTGCAAGTCATGACAGCCTTACTTCTTCCAAAACTTTCTTCAGTGGACTCTGTGATTAAGTGTGTTTATTGCTCCATCTGCTGTGAATGTTGGCCGTTAAAAGCTCATAATTGAGTCACTGTCCCTTAGACAAACAGAGCTGCCTTATCTAAGATTAATTTTCCTTTCTGAGTGTAGCTCTCAATAAATGACTGGTCTTTATTGGAGTACAAAGACTTGACCGTCTCTCTTCGGTATGAAACAACACTGAAGGGCCACTCCTCTCAAGAGTTTACACTGCAGTCAGCTCAGGAATCTGGAGAAATTGATCATTGTTTAACTTCTTTCTTTGCTCCATCTTGCTTCCCTCACTTTTGACAGGTGTCATTCCCAAGTCTACTTCACAATAGCTTCTCACATGAAAACATCTGCTTCAGAGTCTTTTTCTGGAAAATCCAACCTAAGACAAATGCCACTTGTCTCAGGTCAATTGAGCTCTCTGCTTTTCTTCTGGTGAATCATGACAGGTCTGTGGACCTCAACTACAGTGTAACATGGCAAGTAGGAGATGAATATAGATTCACAAACTATCCATCTCAGCAAGGTCCCAAAGAGATAGGCTAAGACGTCCTCTGTAATATTTTTTTCACAACCAAGGATATCTTTCCCTTTGTCCCATCCTTGATAAAGCAGCTATCAGTCCACCCATATGGCCACATTTCTCCTTTGCAATAATGTTTCAAATGCACAGTCTATTCATTCACCTACTCAATAACTATTTCATTCACATATTATGGGAAGCCTTGCTTTTCATTCAATGGATAGTAGATATATATCAAATATGAGTACTCTGCTAGATGGTGGAAAAAACAAGCCATTAATATGATAAATGGAACTTGTCATCATAATTCATGCCATGATATATGTTAAGTATGTGATCACAGATACCTAATAACAATTATAAATGTTACAAATAATACTATAATGTGTTAAAGCACAAAAAGGAGAACCTTCTCAGCCTGAGGAGTTTTGGAAAGCCCTCCCTAATTTAAGTTAGTTATAGAAGAATGGATTAAAAGTAAAGAGATGTTGGAGTATGGTGAGGATACAAAATCCCTGATGCAACAGAGAAGGGAGCTTGATGTTGTCAAAGACCTGAAAGAATAATGAAATCTTGGGATTCGGTACTCAGGAACTGAGCCTGATGTGTAAGCAGAAAATTTAGCATGCACATTGCAGGTCATGTTAAAGGGCAGCAGAAAGTTGTGAAGATTTTAAGAAAAAGAATGAGACACAATCATAATCTTGTGCTGGGAGTATGGAAAAGAGTGAAGCACAACTGTTGGGAGACCTGTAGGGAACAAATACAGTGATCTCTCAAGAGGCTCAAGGATAAGCCATGATAATAGACATGAGGTAGGGACCTTTGGGGGTGAAAAAATCAAGAATATAAAAAAATGTCAATGGGTCATTCACATGAATACAGAAGTCATTACAAAATCATGGGTGGCCAAAAAATACAGTACAAGATACTGACCAAGTCATCATTTAATGAGGAAGAGCAACCAGGAGATATATCCACAACTGGGAGAGGAAGTACATGAAATATGTGAATGACATGAACATCAAAAGCAACAATCTGTATTTGCTTACAGGCCTGTTTTACAAGAAAAAGTGAAAATTGCATTTGGGAACAAGAACAGTGAACTTCCTACTAAACTAGAGGAAAAAATGTGTGATAAAATGAATGGTCCCCAGTTAGGAGAAAGTATAAGATTTTCATTAGGAAAAAAAAATGGGAATAATGAGAACATCAGCTTCATTTGCATTTCTGGGTATTCAATGAGTTTATTGCAGTACTCTGTGTTCAAGGGCTCACGGTACCATGGAGTAAGAGCTGAACCGCAGAAACAACTCATGTTATCAACGGTTAATGCATATTCAGACTAAGATTGTTCAACGTTAGTTTGGCCAAAAGAACCTAGACATCTCTCAGCCCGTTGGTGCTAATCACTCATCCTACATCCACTGAAGAATTTTCCTCTGCAGTCCTGTCACTGCTCCCCATCTCCTGCAGATCTTTCTGCCACTTCAACCCATGAAGCACAGACAAAAGTTGGTGGGGGTGTCTACTTTTTCCCTTTCTTTGAAGAGCTAATTTCTTACTACTAGTATTAAAGATTAATATTTCACAGAGGAAAAGAGGATCATTGAATATGATATAGAGCAGGAGCTGCTTGGGAAAGATTGAGGCAGATTCCCACTAAAGACCAAAAGTTTAGCCGTGACCCTTCTCTTACCCACCCAATAACCCAGGCCATTTGTCTTCTAAGCCCTGATCATTTATAATATCACTTCAACCCAACTGTGCCCACGTCTCATTACTGCTCATTATCTCCTATTGAGAATTAGTCCTCTAGGGCTTGAAACCAATCTCTATCAGAACACTATCACATTTTAACATAATTTCTAAATTTTCAAGATCATCATCTTGATACTGAGAGCCTGATAAATACTCAGGATAAGGAAGAAAATACAAAGAAAAGATGAGCAAATGATGGGGAGAGGAAGGCAAATATTAGTTTTGTCTTTGTTCTGTGCTTACACAAAGCAGTGAATCTGCATTGTAAGAATAACTATGACCTCTAGTGAACCTGCAGTGTCCCAAATACCACCAGTTGAGATTATACCATTTGAAAAGACTAAACTAAAGGGGTGTTAGTCATGGTGACAGCAGTGAAGACAAGAGTGTTAACAGTGATTGTAATTGCAACAGTAATTTTGTGACAAATTATTTCAATTTTCCAATACAAATTTATGGAGTGCCTACTGTGTTACACTTTGGAAATGTATGTATTCATTTATTCAAAACACACATATGTCAGTGTAACTGATGAGGCAATGTACTAGAATGACAGTTCATTAAATAATGAGATTTATTTATTGAACATGAATCTATTGAGTGCCTATCAGGTAGCAGGTTAACAACACAATACAACTCACCATTTAGTACAAATGGAAGACAGAGATCATTCAACCAATCATTATATATAATTATAAATTGTGATGAATAATAAAATAAATGTACACAGAGCTCTCAGTTCAGATAACAATGACTGATCTAGTTATATAAATCTTCAGGGAGGTGAAATTTGAACTCAAGTTCAAAATAAGTAGGCACACAGAGGATAAAGATAGAAATAGGTATTCACATCAGAGAGAACACAGACTACCATGGCTGGAAGATGCAGGGACATTTAAGGAACTAAAGAAGGGTGTTTATATATATTAGGGATACATAACAGTCAATCAATACTATATATATTACCAGAACATGTAAATACTTAAAAATAAACATACTAAAGTAAGTGTCATGGTAAGAACAAAAAGAAAATGGGCAAAAGCATAAGGAATGAAGACAAAAAAGAGCAAGCAAGAGTTAAAACAATAATTGTACGTGCATTAAACTTTAACTCAAGTCTCTGTACCTGAGACTAAAAGTGGAGAAATAAAAGAAGTTTTATGATTCTCAGAGCATAAAACTACACAGTACTAAAGGAGTCATAGAAGGTCATCCATCTCAAAAAAAAAGCTGAAAAAGTATATGGAATAAATAACTCAAGCTTTAGCTGCAATTCTGGAGTGAGATGGAGCACGAATATATCAGGTGTTTCTCTCATAAGCTGAGAACTCTAAAGTATCTCCATAGTTTTCGAACCCTGTTTCTGTGATGCCAAATTTGTTTTTATGAGAGAGCCTCTCTGCTCCCACAAACATGTTGTATATCAGTGTCATGGTGGTAGGAAGTGTCCCATGTTTTCATATGTTTAAAATGTGTATCCAATTCATTTCTCCCTGAACTCTTAAGTCACTTGGTTTATGTTCATCAAAGTTCTAATTGTTTCTTAACCTCATAGAGCATTTCTCTTGTCAACACAAGTAAATCATAAGCTTTTAGGGAAAAGAGTATTAAAAAATTAGTCATTCATTGATCAATTAAGATACTTCAGTCCCTCTCAGTTTTGTGTCACAATATCTAAACAGCATATGCCTCAGAAGAGATTTCCCAACTTCTGAACACTCAGGACAACTTTATTTGCTTCTCTTCACTGTCCCCACTAGGCAAATAACCTGTGCTGTGGGTCTCCCACCCCACAGGGTGTGGTCACCCTGGCACCTGAGGTCTATATCATGAGAAGTACACTCATGTGGGATCAATTCCCTTGGGGGTTAGAATTTTAAACAGTTGCTCCCTTATCTGCTTGGTCTTGACCCCATACACAATGGGGTCAAGTGCAGGGGGGAAAAGCAAGTAGAGATTGGCAAAGATGACCTTGGCAGCAGAGGCTGTGGGTGGGCCAAAGCGCTGAATGACCACAGAAAGAAAGCCTGGTCCATAAAAAAAAAGGATGACACAGACATGAGCTGTACATGTGCTACCTGCTTTAGCACGTGCCTCAGATGAAGGAAAATGAGTTACAGTCTTCACAATCTGCCAATAGGTGTAGGCAATAAAGGATACATCCCCCACACCAAGAAAGATTGCCACAGCAAAGGCATAGAGGTTATCCACGGTGGTGGCCCCACAGGCCAGCTTCACCACTGCCATGTGCTCACAGTAGGTATAGGCAATAGTGTGGGAGCCACAGTAGGGCAGCCGATGGGCCAGGCTTGGAAAGGAGATGGTCAACACCACACCTCGCAGTACCACCAGGCCTCCAATCTTGGCCACAACAACTGGGGTAAGAATGGTTGCATAACGCAGTGGGTTACAGATAGCCACAAAGCGGTCCAGGGCCATGGCCACCAGCACTCCTGACTCCATGGCAGAAAATGCATGGATGAAGAACATCTGGGAAAGACAGGAGTGGAAGCTAATGGCTGTAGCACCAAACCAGAAAATAGCCAGCATCTTGGGCAAAGTGGAGAGGGAGAGAACCAGGTCAACAAAGGAGAGCATGGCAAGAAAGAAAAACATGGGCTGGTGAAGGCAACGTTCTGTTCGAATAAGAAAAAGCAGAACACCATTCCCAGTCACTGCCAGGAGGAACATGAAGCAAAAGGGAAGTGAGATCCAAATATGGACAGCAGTCAATCCTGGAATGCCAGCCAAGAAGAAACTATGTGGGAAGAGGTAAGAATTATTGAGAAGAATCATGGTGATCATCTCACTTAGAAGAGCAAAGGACTACTGGAAAAAAAATAAAAAGACAGGTTAAATTCAACGATATGGGGGTTGGAAGCTCAAGATATAAGGTCCCACAAAAACCATAATCGCCATCACTCTTTCCTCATAGTTCTCAGAAAACATTCAGAAATAATTTTCAGTTTAGTCAGTATTTCTGCAAGATCTCCAAATATAGAAGAGGCAAGACAACTTGGTCCAGTGGAAAATGCATTGGACTAGAAGATCAGACCAGGTCAGATATCTTAATATATCTGTTACCTGGAGCAATTCACATAAGCAAATTTCAGTAAATACTCAGGAACTTATGTTACATAAAAATGCTTCCTGTCATGCTCATATTCCCAAGTTCTGAATGCTGGTGCTAGATTTAATCAACATTGACCCCTAGTATTACACCACTAACTTTCATTCAAATCCACCCAAAATCTTAACATCTGCAAAATAACTTAATTTGGA
The DNA here is from genome assembly GCF_004126475.2 of Phyllostomus discolor. Taxonomy (NCBI): domain Eukaryota; kingdom Metazoa; phylum Chordata; class Mammalia; order Chiroptera; family Phyllostomidae; genus Phyllostomus; species Phyllostomus discolor. The sequence continues at coordinate 124,782,933 of NC_040908.2, forward strand.
GATATCTCACTCGCCAAACTTCACTGCCAAGTTACAGAAAAAATGGTCTTTGAGGACTCCAATATTAATCAGATTCTTCTTTGGATTATTTTCCAGTCATTTCACAAATGCATATCTTATTTCCCTAGTACCTAAATGGCTGTCTGATTTCACCACCTCCTGTATCTCCCTCTTCTTCAAGGTGCTGTTGTACAGGGGTAGACACAAAGTTCAGAGTTGTGGTGACCTGGAACAAACAGAAGCTCTTGGTAATAACAACCATGTGAAAGCCAAAAAAAAATCTGTATCACAGCCACATTATTAAGAACAGGATAGAAAATGGGAAGATATTTCCCCCAGTGTCATGTTTCATGTAATCACACAAAGTGTATGAAATTATTCAGATTCCCAACATATACTATGCCAAAATCATCATTTTGCAGGTTAGAAAACTAAAGTCTAGAAAAAAGTGATGACCCAAAGTCCTAGATCTATTTTATGACACAATCAGACAAGAACTTACATTTACTGATCCCTGAGCTAGAAGGTTACCAGCCTGTCTCCATGTCAGCAGTGACTGCTGCAGGACAAAGGATGAACATCCAGGGCCTGTGGCCAAAAGTAAGCAGTGGAGGGATCAAACAGCTAAAGAATGATTTAGGCTTTACATGATCCCCAATACCTGTTAATACCTCCAAGACCACAATTCTTTCATGTGAAAGAAAAAACACAAGGGCACACAGAGACCTTGGTCAGGGTCTGAGAAGACTTTGGATCATAACATAAGTGATTCATACTTCAGGCAGAAAAATTGCAACTGAGTTGATCTCACAGTTTCCATGAAAAGCAGGAAAAGGTCTCTAAACATGAGGGAAAGAAGCAGAAGTTGGTCCAGAAGGCATAGTTCATAGCACAGCTTTATAAGAGCCAAGAACCCTTTACTTTTCTCTCCAAAAGAAACCATGGGATTATTGCCCATGCCTTCAACCACTACTGCTGAGGAGACTATATGATGACAGCAGAAGGCATGAGGGCTGGGAAGATGGGAGAGTTGAGTGGACTTACAGCTCTGGTACCATAGAACAAACTCTGGACTAGGAGTCAAGATCCTGATTCAAGTAATAGTTCTGCCATATATCAGCTGTGTGACTTTAATCAAAGCATCTAACTATTTCAAGCCTTAAATTCCTCACAGGTGAAATGAGTATACAAAAACCCACTGCACAGTATCATTGTGAGAATCCCACAAGATATGTGTGTAAATTCAAATGCCAAAACTTTGTCAAATTCTGAAAATAGTAATATTTTCACTGAAGTATAAGAAATAAATGATGCATTAGGATAAATCTGTTTAAGAAAAACAGAAAATTTAGAGATTCATAAATGATGCATTTGATTTAAGAAAACATAATAGATTCATCCTATGGGAAGATGTCTGTAGAGTAATAGTTTTGACCTGGAGCAACCCAGTCAAAAATACTGAATCCTCCCTAACACTGTTTTCATCTTCCCTCCCAATCACATGTTCCCCAGCACCCCCAGAATATACTATTAGGTGGGGAGGTGGAGGGTGTCAAGAAATGTGGCTCTGATCACCTGAGCATCTGCTTCAAATTGCCTGCAAAGCTGACCAACCTTAGTACTCAGCCCACCTTTTGGAACATAATGGTGTCTTCGAACAATGTAAGAAATAATTACATCTGATGTCCCATCTATCCCCTCAGGACCCAGCAAACGTTCCTCATTATAATCTTATATATATTAAGGAAAAGTCTGCCCCAATAAGCTCAGCTCCTCTACTTCTCATGAGGGAGGCAGGTAAAAATAGGTAAAGGGTCCTGGAACCATAGTAATCTGGGACACTGGTTTAGGTGCCTCCATAAATGTTTCCCTGCAACTCACCCTGTGGGCTTCAATGAGGAGCAGATTTACAAATAGCTGGCTATTGAACAGGGACAAAAAAGATGTTTACCTCTTTTAGAGGAAGGAATTCTCATACATCTGGACACCACCCCCCCCTTGCCTGTATCTGTATACAACAAAAGGTCCAATTAGACCTCAGATGATGTACAGAGTATTGGCAGTATTTCTAATTTTCCATAATGATATCAAGACCATGTATTTCTGCCCCACACAGACTGTCAGATTATTCAGATCTATAGAAGTTGGAATAAAGCTAATTTGTGATGGAGCTTGTATGTATCTCTTTTCTTTGGGTCTACCCTTTGAAATTACTCACCAAAGAGCTTCACTGGTTGACCTACAGATGGATGAGAAATTAAGCCACCAGTCAGGTCCTAAGAACAGGGTATTTAATAGGCACCTTTTCAGGCATTGCCTGTAGGGAACCAAAGTGAAGCTTCTACCACCCAAACACCAATTAGTACTTCTGTATCCTCTTCAAACAGAGGTCTAACAATATCTCTTTCTCTTATTGGGGCCACAGGGAACAACCCCAGCAGGGAATATTTTGAACAGCATACTCTAGGGTGCCATGCTAAGAGAGTGCCAAGGCCCTACATCCAGGAGCAGAGAGAGGCCTAAAATGGGGAAAGGGATCATCTGGTTTGATGGCCAACCAAAATCTGATCCAGGAAGGATAAGGAAAGAAGTAGGGGATGGGGAGGAACAACACCAAAACCAGCATACAACATTACCCCAATGACCCCTGTGATATAGGTGGAACCATGAGAGGAAGAATGGATTAATAAGTAGGAGCCTTTATAAGAAGAGAAAATCTGACAGAGTAAAAAGGTTGGAGAAAATAGCAAATGTCTCCTGTTATTCAAAATGAAGGTACAAGGGTAGGCTGAGTCTTGTAGCTATTGTCATACATATGTTATCTCACCTTAACTCACAAGTCTTCCCCTTTTTATTCACTATCTCTACATTTGACTCTGACTGCAGCCATCAAAATCACTATTGAAAATGGTGCTAGATTAATCTATAGAAGGACATTCAAGAGTCTGAAGAACATGAACATTGCGTTGGGTTGACAGGGACTGCAGAAATTGAGTGTACAGTGCTTACATAGGAAAACACTTGTGGTGGCAAACATGGTTATTCATGGTTTCTTCAAATCCAGAAAGAAATTCCCAGTGGGGAAAAAAGTGATTTGTCTTGTGAACCAAAGGAAAAACAGAATAAAAATATACAAACTCATAGTTCAAGACTCAGCCAGGCCTGTGTGTCTTCATAATGACAGTTCCTTATCAGAAAGGTAGACATCAATATAAGCTATATTGGAAGAGAATAGTGCAAGTTTAATTAGGAATGGTGGTACCCAATATCAGGTCATCCTTGTAGGAGAGCCATGTTCTAAGGTTACTGCCATTCTAGAGGGAAGAAGAACAGCAGGTGCTGTCTCACATAAAACCAAGAGTATATATCCTGCCATGACTTCACATTATAAACCCTAACATGAAGAACCCCAGTGGAAGAGGAAGAAATAGGCAACACAGGTAACATTAGTGATACAAAGGCCAGTCCAAGAGGAAATGAGGGGGTGAGCTGGTAATTGAAACAGGAAATTAAACCCCCAAAATAAAAAAGTCCTAGAACTGGGGCATTATATTATTGTGTATATGGATCACGTGACTGGAACACTAACACTAAACACTGACTAACTACCTAAAGTCAGAAATTATACAAAACATTAAGAGATTTAAACAAGGCTGAAGCTCCAAAAATAGTCAAGAGACTTTAAATCAATAATTTAGATCAAAGAAAAAAAATATTTCCTGAGTTCCTTGTAAGATTGTGGGGAAAAAAATACAGAGATTTTAAGCATGGTAAGATAGAAGATACACATTAAACTAAGGAAAAGCACAACCAAAAAGACAAAGCAGAGATACATGCAAAGACCTGGAGTCACACCTTGAGATATGGAAACTCCTTAGAGAAAGAGCATCTAATTATGCCTATGGGAATCAGGGAAGGCTTCACAAATGAGGCAAGATTAGAGAGGAAAATTTGAAGAGTGAGAGTACAATATGCCAGAATGACTCACTAGCATTAAAAAGGACACTAACATTTCTAAAGTATGAAATTTTTGATAAACAGTTAAGAACTCAATATTGAGGGAGCAGTGGAGAGTAATTGGGTTTGAGAGGGAGGTTGAGGCCAAACTGCAACAGGCCTCAAGTCCTCTTCTGAACAGTGCTACATGTTAATAAGAGGTCAAGAACGATAACACAACAGAGATGGCAATTGATGAAGCAGGGCAGTGACAATAGTAAATTAATGCTTTAATAGATTTATTTCATAGTATTATGGGCATAGAAGAAGGATATGATATTAAAGTGGGTTGACTAGGTGAAATCCTGGAAGAAAGGAGGGGAAATGATGTAAAAAGAAAAAAACTGGATCAAGTCTTTTTTTACACTTGATCTTAGCCAAAAGGCCGAGAAGCGATGGATCAAGTCTTTTTTTTAATTGTTGTTCTATTACTGTTGTCCAAATATTTCCCTGTTGGTCTCCACTACCACACCCACCTTCCACTCCCACAGTCACTCCCCACCCTGTTGTCCACGTCCATGGGTCATTTATATATGTTCTTTAACTAGAGCCTTCCCATCTTTCCTCCTTTATCCCTCTCCACCCTCCCCTCTGGTCCCTGTCAGTTTGTTCCTTGTTTCCATGTCTCTTGTTCTATTTTGCTTATTTGTTTGTTTGTTTGTTTGTTTGTTTGTTTAGTTCATTAGGTTCCTGTTATAGGTGAGATCATATGGTATTTGTCTTTCACTGCCTGGCTTATTTCACTTAACATAATACTCTCCATCCATACTGTCTCAAAAGGTAGAAGTTCCTTCTTTCTTTCTACTATTCAGTATTCCATCGTGTAAATGTACCATAATTTTTTGATCCATTCATTTAATGATGGGCACTTAGGTTGCTTCCAGCACTTGGCTATTGTAAATTATGCTGCTATGAACATTGGTGTGTATAAATTCTTTTGAATTGGTATCTCAGGATTCTTAGGATATAATCCCAGCAGTAGAATCACTGGGTGAAAAAGCAGTTCCACTTTTAGTTTTCTGAGGAAATTCCATACTGTTTTGCACAGTGGTTGCACCAGTCTGCATTCCCACCAACAGTGTCCTAGGGTTCCCTTTTTTCTAAATTATTTTCAGCACTTGTTCTTTGTTGATTTGTTAATGATGGACATTCTGACAAAGTGTGAGGTGGTTTCTCATTGCAGTTTTAATTTGCATCTCTCTGATGGCTAGTGATGTTGAGCATCCTTTCATATGCCTATGGGCCCTCTGCATGTCCTCCTTGGACAAATGTCTGTTCAGGTCCTTTGCCTATTTTCAATTGGATTTTTTGTCTTCCTGGTGTGGAGTGGTGTGAGTTCTTTATATGTTTTGGAGATCAAACTCTTGTCCAAGATATCATTGGCAAATATGTTTTCCTATAGGGTTGGCTTCCTTTTCATTTTGCTGATGTTTTCTTAGCTGTTCAGGCAATATTAATTTGATGTAGTCCCATTTGTTTATTTTTTCCTTTATTTCCCTTGCTCTAGCAGATATATTGGCAAAAATATTGCTCTGTGGGATTAAGCCTTTACTGGTAAATTCTATCAAACATTTAAGAAATGAACAATAATAACCCTATGTAAGCTTTTAGAAAATGGGAGAAGAGAAAAATTTTTTATTTAGTAGGAAAATGTAAGTCACAAATAGGTTTAGAAACAGTAAAAATTGGGAGCTGTACATTAAAAGAAATGTTTCAGGAAGTTTGTAAAAGAATAGAAGAAGAAGCAGATTCAAGAGTAGGGCTCAGGGAGAGAGATAATTAGATGAAGAGGCATCCTGGTCAAAGTCCCAGCATAAAAGAAGTCGCACGTGCAAAAGGGAAGACAGAGGAGAATATAATGAAGAGAATATACCAAAATGGGGGTAGAGTTTAAGAACAATCTGACAGTAGCCAGAGGGGAGGTGGGAGGGGATAATGAGGGGGAAAGAGGGGGAAGGGTTTTCAAGAATGGCTATAAAGGGCACATTCACAAAACCAAGGAGGAGTTGAATCAGGGGAGGGAGGTGGGGATGGCTGGGGTCAAGGGGAGTGGCAGAGGGAAAATGCAGACAACTGTACTTGAACAACAATAAAATAATTGTAAAAAATGATAATAAAACAATAATAAAATAGGAAGGTGAAATATACCTGGGCTGGCAACCTCAAAAGCCATTACCATTTGATAGATATGAGGAGCAGTGGGAAGAAACAGCTGCCAGTATTGACCAGATTTGACAAGAACCACAGGGGAACCACGTCATAGGGACAGGAAGCCTTCAGGAGAGGAACACAGACATTACCCAACACTGGGTAGGAAAAGATTCATAGGAATATATTTTTCAACTTATCTTTCTGGCTGTCCTCTGACTTTTCAAAATGCCTCTCATTAGCCAAATCCAACCATAAACCAGAGGTCATATACTTTAAACTCATGGGTACAGAGCAGGGTGCAAAGTTGACATGGAGGGTCAAACAAGAGGTTTCCATAAGAAGAGGCATCGGCGTTTTTATGTTTATATATGGGAGAAATAACTTATGAAAAATGAAATGGAAAAAGATAAAGCACAAAGTACAAGCCTGCTAGAAAATTGTCCCCTGAATAGGCTGAAGGAAGGTGTGTATGTTGGAAGAAGGGGCAGGAGTGCAGGGATTCAGAGAAGAGGAGAGACACCTCTTCCTAAAACAGGGGTGTCCAACCTTTTGGTCTCTGAGCCACACTGAAAGAAGAGTTGTCTTGAGCCACATATTAAATACATTGTGACACATAATCACCAAAAAAATCTCATAATGTTTCAAGTAAATGTACAATTTTGTGTTGGGTCACATTCATAGCCATCCTGGGCCACAGGTTGGCCTTCATCAAGACAGAGATGGCCATCTAATAATGGTTCCCATGGGACTGGGGACTGAGTATCTCTGTTTCCTGACCTGAGCTGGAAACACCTCTGAGATCATTGGGGGCCTTTTGGAGCTGTGATGAAAAGACACCAAACCTTGATGCACATGGGAAAAACAATTAGAGAGAGCCTCCTGGAGGTCCTGGAAAGTGGCAGAGAAGGATCAGGGCAACTCCAGGCTCCAGTCTGTGCAACAGCCCAGACCCCAGGGGACAGGAGAAGATGTACTCTCAGCAACAATGGCATAAAAAGAGGTGTAGCCAAGAGAGTTGAAGCAGCTACAGAAGGCAGTGCCATTTGGAGAGGTTCTTTCCAGGACCTCCTAGCAGGGCTTACCAGGGGCCAAGGTGAGTGGAGGAGGCAGTTTCCTTGCTCTGTGTTCATGGCTCTCGGTTCTGGTGTTCTCCTGTAATCTGAGCTTTCTCAGTCAGCTTCCTTAGTTCAGTCCTTCGAACACTGACCCTCTTTTCCCTAAAGATCTTCACCTGTACAAAGCAGAGGCCTGAGTTCTGGAGAACAAGTAGAAAAATGAGACAGAACTCCCCTCTGGTCACGCTAGAAAGAACAGAAGTTCTAGCAGAGGAAAAAGCAACCACCATAGAGCCCAAGGCAGGGGAGGCAAGTGGGCTGACAGACTGGTGGGAACAGGATGTCCTCCCACTTAAATCATAGATCCAAGATCCTGAGGAGAGAGAGGGATGGAAGTCACTTATTTATGATTCAAAAATAAAATAAAAAACCAAAACTCAAAAATCAAACCACCAAAAGTAATAAAGACTATTTATCCAAAAAGCATTATTTAGCACCCCACACTGGGGTGAGCTCCAAAGGCATTCAACTTAGTCTAAGCCAAACAGGGATGCTGACTATCAGTGCTTCTTTATATTGTTGAGGAAATTATAGAAATTGTAATAAGATGCAAAATAAAAATGAAAGCTTATACTATTCCAAGTTCTCCGAAATATAGGTAATACATTTGTCTACCAAAAAAAATTCTAGGAATTTACTGAAAACCTATTAGCTTTGCAATGCAATAGTGTAAAGTAGCTATATTTTGTGGAATTTTTTAATAAAACAATAATCATTACAAGGTTTCTGTAAGTAATAATACCCAATTAGGAAATATAATGAGACAAAAACAGTAATATTCCTGAGAAAAAATTCCAAAAACACCTAGGACAGAAAAGCCACAGCTTTTTAAATGAAAAGACTGGAGAGCATTATGCTAAGTAAAATAAGTCAGGTGGTGAACGACAAATACCATATGATCTCACATATAAGTGGAACCTAATCAACAAAACAAATGAATGAGCAAAATAGAACCAGAGACTTGGAAACAAAGAACAAAATGGCAGTGACCAAAAGGAAGTGGGGAGAGGCACAAGAGGGGAAAGAATGGGAACAAGCAAGCAAAGGAACACAAATAGAGGAGTCATGGGCACAGACAATGGAGGGAGGATTGACTGAGAGCAGGGGGAATGGGGTAGAGTGAACAATGGGGGCAAAAAGGCAGGATAACTATAACTAAACAACAGTAAAAAAGAAAAAAAGAAATTAGGTTAGCACTAAAGAAAAGATGCTTTGACTTAGTAAAATGTCATTAAAAATTAAGTTCTCTTAAAGAAAAAAAAGTAAATGAAAGGAAAGAATCGATTCAGAGGGGTAAAAACATTTCTTCTACATTTGATTTATGTTTTAGTTTTATATTAAAAAATACCACAACCAGCTTTTTTATTTAAAAGTGGATCTGAAATTGTTACTAAGACTCTTCCATATGTAAATAGACTAATCCAACTAGTACTAGAACTAAAAGCAGAGAATACTCTCCAGTCCAGCAATGATCCTTAAATATATGTCTGAATTTATATTTGGCAAAAAAAAACACATTGTTAATTAATAGGGAGAGGAAGGCTTCTTTACTCATGCATGCTGGAACAATGGTTTAACTCTTTCTGGGTGAAATTAATTTAGGTATGTTGTCATTCCATGCCATACCTCAAATTGGTTAAAAATTAATTTTAAAATAAATTTTTATAAATAAATGGAAGTTAATTCTTTTTAAAATGTGTGCTTCACATTATTTAAAGCCTGAAATAATGAAATAATGAATTTAAAGTGCACTTGTTATGAACACACAGAAGTTTAAGTGTACACACAGGTGTAACTTGAATCAACTAGTGACTGCATAAGTGGGTGGAGCAACAAGTTGGTATTTCTCTATTCAGCTTGCTCTCTCTCTATCTAAAAATCAATAAGCAAAGATATTTTGAAGTGATAGATTTTAATAGAAAATGAATAAAAGGAATTATTTCAAAAAATTCAACAGATATAGTATTTTTAAGATATAATGAAACTCATACATATTAATCAGATGTGCTGCCAGACTCCATGCTAAGCACTTGAAAAACATTATTTCATTTAATACTACAAATGAGTTGCACATAAAGCTAAAAGAGAAGATTAACTATGTATACAATGGGGGGTAAATGCCCTTTGAAAATGTCAAAGATCACTAAATAATGAAGGGAAAGGAACTAAAACTAAAATTTTAATTTTTACTTATTCCATTAATAAATAGTTTTAAATTAAAATTTTCAGTTATGGTTGGGTGTGATGAAATAGACACACTCATGAACAAATTCTGGGTGTATAAAGTACTACAATGTATCTATGAAGCAAACTTCTAGTGTACGTCAGGAGCATTAAAAGTGCACTACTGTCATACAGGACCAGAAATGCTCTTGCAGACAATTTGGCAGTATCAATCAAAATATTTTTTTCCCATTGCACCAGGAATTCACTTCTTGGAAATTATCCTATGTATAAATTTACATATATACTTACAGATATATGAACAAGCACATTTTAATCATTTTATTTTCAGTGGCAAAATACTGGAAATACCGTTCATCAAAAGTTCTCCTTTTTTTAAGATTTTATTTATTTATTTTTAGAGAGGGAAGGGAGGGAGATAGAGAAAAGTTCTCAAGAAAATATTGGACATCCATGTGGTAGAAAATCATGCAACTTCACAACAATGAAGTATATCTATATGGAGATGTGGAATAGACTCCAAGATAATAACTAGCTAATAAAGAAAAGTCAAGGAAACAAAGGATAAGAAAGGTATGATCAGTATGATTAGATTTGTTTTTGTCTTTTATGGAAAAATAGTTAATACATATATTTTTGTCCATGAAAAAACTATCTCTGGAAGGATTCTCAAGAAATTATTACTGACTGACTATGGAGAAAAGAAAAGAATTTGGGAATCCTAAGAGTGGGTTTAATGTTTTTATTATGTTTATTTTTTAACATGCATATATAAAACACTCAGAATATCAAAATAATGTTAAAATTAATATGTTAAGATGGCTATGTTTTTTGCATGCATCAATTTTGTTTATTTCTGAAATCCCACTCTAGGGAAATAATCTGAAAGTAAAATATTGGTTATTAATTTGAGAAATAGTCAAATATAGGAATATAAAGTGGTCATTAAAATTAAGACTCTAGATTGCTTTATGATACTGAAAGTCTGGTTCATTTATATTCATGCAGTAATTTTTTTTACTGAGCACCTATCTTGTCTTAGAACATATTGATAAAGACAAAGATACAAAATTATCTCCATATGATATAAACCAAATATTAATATGTGTTATCTGTTGGTGATAAGATTATCATTGATGTATTTGGACAAGTGAGTGGTGATAACAATTAGCTATTCTAATCTCTCTATTTACAACTAGTTTTGGCTTTCTTTATTGTTATTCTGTGGAATATCTCCCAGAGTCAAAAATAAAAAATACAAAGATGGTAATTCACAAATAAACTGGGTCATTGTTGGAAATCTCTAATTGAGACCCTTAGCTGAACTTTCAAATGCAACCCCTTTCCTATTCCAGTTTCATGGACAGACACTAAGAACAGGGCACCGGTGCCATGGATACCTCCACCAGTCTTACCAATAGTTCCAGCCTCCAGATTTCCCAGTTCATCTTGATGGGGCTCCCAGGCATTCATGAGTGGCAGCACTGGCTCTCCCTGCCCCTGGCTCTGCTCTATCTTTTAGCTCTTGCTGCCAATATCCTCATCTTGATCACTATCCAACATGAGTCCACACTCCATGAGCCCATGTACCATCTCCTGAGCATATTGGCAGTTGTGGACATTGGCTTGGCCAGCACTATTATGCCCAAGATTATAGCCATCTTCTGGTTTGATGCCAAGGCCATCAGCCTCCCTGAATGTTTTGTTCAGATGTATGTCATCCACTGTTTCTTTTGCATGGAGTCTGGTATCTTCCTCTGCATGGCAGTGGACAGATACATAGCCATCTGTCACCCACTGCGATATCCCACCATAGTCACTGAAGCTTTTATGGTTAGAGTCATAGGATTCATGGTGCTCAGAAATTGCCTGTTCACCATCCCAGTGCCTGTACTGGCTGCCCAAAGGCTCTACTGCTCCAAGGATGAAATTGACCACTGCCTGTGCTCTAACTTGGGTGTTATCAGCCTGGCTTGTGATGACATCACTGTGAACAAATTCTACCAACTGATGTTAGCTTGGATCCTGGTTGGGAGTGATATGGCTCTGGTTTTTTCTTCCTATGCTCTAATCCTTCACACTGTACTGAGGCTGAACTCAGCAGAAGCAATGTCCAAGGCTCTGAGCACCTGCAGCTCACACCTCATCCTCATCCTCTTCTTCTATACAGGTATTATTGTGCTGTCTGTTACACACCTTGTAGAGAAAAAGATTCCCCTTATCCCTGTACTCCTTAATGTGCTACACAATGTCATTCCCCCTGCTCTCAACCCCATGGTTTATGCCCTCAGGATGCATGAGCTCAGACGAGGCTTCCAGAGGTTGCATAAGTAGGTGTAGAATTGTCCACCAATTAGCAATACTTTCAAAAGGCCAATAGCTTTGGCTAGTGTGTCTCAGTTTTAAGAATGTAGTCTGGTACACTGAAGGGTCCTTGGTTTGATTCCTGGTCAGGGCACGTACCTTGGTTGTGGGTTCAATCTCAAATAGGGTTTCATGACAGAGGCAAATGATCAATGTTTCTCTCAGCAGTATTTTTCTCTCTTCCTCTCTCCCTTCCTTCCCCTCTCTCAAAGTCAATGTACACATTCTCAAGTGTGAATAACAAAATACTTAAAAATAAAAGGCACGTAGGTGTTAGGAAGAGGTTGTATTTCTGAATAGACCTATATGGTAAAAAATGAAAAGGCCAAGAATATCAGGAAAGCTGTCAGTCTCATAATCAAAATAGGTACATGAAAAATATGAGATTTCCTATTACTAGAAATAAGTAGAAGTAAAAAATGAAATGTCCTTGACCATTGTTGCCACCCAGAGATTGACACACATATACACACACCTACCATGCTTTAGATATGATATACACAGGCAGAAAAATCACTTAATTGCTTAGTAATTTTCTCCCTTGTAAAAGAAGAAAATGGTCTTAGAAAAAGCCCTAGAAAATTACTTCCAAATAACCAAGTAATTAAATTTAAATTAATTTTAAACATTTGCACATCTAACAAAAATGCACTTTTTTGAGTACAAGTACCCTGAAACATGTTCATATTGTACTGCCTCTGATCCTAGTACACAACTCTGAGCATAATGGATGCTTAATTAACACTTCATTCACAATATAGTCTGTTAGGAGATACAGGTCTGCTGAATGCTATATCCTGGAAAATATCTTGGATGATGGTCTGGAAGATGACCTCAGGAAGTTTGTATATGATTTCATCTTGGAGAACCACCTCTTAGAAGCAGCACTAAGACAGAAACAATGTCAGAAACCATAAGTTCATACACAGCTGGTGGGAATGTAACCTGATGCAGATATTTTAGAAAACTGCCTGGTAGCTGCTTAAGTTTTTGAACGAAAGAGACCATATCACACAACTATTATACTCTTTGGTGCATACTCAAGAGAAATTGAAAACACATATCCACACAAAAATTTGTGCATGAACATTTGTAGAAACATCATAATAGCCAAAAAATGAAAATAACCCAAATGTGTATTACCTGATAAATGGGTAAACGAAATATGATTTATTCATATGGTGGAATAGTACCCAGCCAGAAAAGGTAAAAAAGTTCTGACACATGCTACAACATGGATGAACCTTGAAATTATTATGCTAACTTGAAGAAAACAGGCAGAAAAAGGAATATTGCATGACTCTATATGAAATGTCCAAAATAGGCAAATCCATGAAAACAAAAAGCAGATAAATGATTGCTATGGGCTAGAGAAGGGAAATGGGGAAAAACTGTCTAAAGGGTACAAGATTTCTTCTGAGGGTGTTGAAAATTTCTTTTTCTTGTTTGTTTGTGTAAAGCCTTTTATTTAAGCTTAGTTCAATGGTAGAGTATAGGGTTGAGAATGGATTAAAAGTTAAAATTCGGGTTAGTTCTGCACATGAGAATGTTAATAGACAGACAAAGGTGTCAGCAGTGTCAGTTTTCATTGAAAGCTTTAGAAGACAGCTAAAATTAATGACTGTGCTATATTTTGTGTACTGCTATTTCTATTTATGTCATCCAAACTGCAGTTATACATAAGCTTATGGTTCAGTTGGCTTTGAAGTTAATATTGGGAAGAAGACCATGATAGAAACAAGTTGAGGATTGAAAATTATTGAAGTTTGCTGTAATGTTTTCTAGACTTGTGTGTTAAACTTGTTGTAAAGTAGTGAGAAACATAGATATTAATGTCTCTTGAAATAAGATAGGTTTAACCTCAAGTCTCTTAAGTATGGTGTTAGAAACTTAGGTTAACTTTGTTTTTCAGGCTGAACAAGTTATGAAAAGTTCACTGCAGAACTATTAAGAAACAACCCGTGTTACAATTCTATAACTGGAAATGGAATGTTATATATTGATATTTTTGTAAAAGAAGCCTTTTGTCCACTGTATTTAGCAATGTATTGTTTCACACAGAGAAACACATGGTAACAAAGAAACATGAATGCACTGTATTAAATTCCTTGAAATCGGGAAGTTGCTTAAGTTTATGAGGAAAATACATCTAGAAAAGTCAACTAATCATGCTCAGCCTACTTTTCATTCTCTGAAAGTTTTAGTGCAGTGTTTGTGTTTTATTGTTGTTCACTTGCAATTATCCCCATTAGTCTCCCCTGCCCTACCCACTCCCACCTCCCAGTCAATCCTCCCCCTGCCCAGGTTGTTTTTGTCCATGGGTCCTTTATACACATTCCTTGACATCAAGGAAATTTCTGTAATTAGAAATGATAGTTGCACAACATTGTGAATGTGCTGAAAGTCACTTTAAAATAGGTAAATTCCTAAATATTGTGTTCTATAAATTTAATCTCAATTAAAAATCAAATAAACTTTCTTCTTGCAATTTCTCTCCAGTATTTTCCACTAACAAAATTTCCCATTGTTCCAGCTGTCAAAAGCAGTTAAAGAGCCCAGATCCACTTACCAGAGCCAGCCAAAAAGTGTGAGTTTGTAACTTATAATATGTTGATTACCATCATGGTATACACATTCATATTCTCATATAACAAAACTCAACATTTTTATTTTATTTTAAAAGATACAGCTATTTTTCACACAAATAAAGAAACTCTCACCTTTTCCCCAAAATAACAAAATGCACAGTCCAAAAGTCATTGAATTGTATGCATTACTGGATCTATATTATTTCTTCTTCAGATTCACTCACTGAATATTCTGTTACCTAAAGACAAAATTGTAAAGTTAATTCCCAATAACTTTACATAAAATAAAAATGGAAAGGAGAGAAAAGAAAATAGTTAGCTTATAGAGATAAAAGCTTGCATATGAAAAGTAAGTAAGAATATCCAAAGCTACTACATTTCTAATTTCTATAATTGTTCACAAGGTCACAACTGATATCTACGTTTCCCCCAACTATCAAAACTTGGTAGGGTAACCAAAGCCTTCATTCCTGAAGGGCCAGAATTCTAAGTCATCCTTCTAAGGATTAGCAATCTTTTTTGTTGGTATACTTTTCTGTTAACCTTTACATGAAAGTACTACCCTGAGTTCCCAACCAAGGCTACCTGTCTCTATTTCAGAGGCAAACTAATTTGCCCTTGGTAATTAATTGGAATTCATCACTCCAGATAGTAGATTAATCCCTGTTTTTTCTTTGGTTCTGTTGTGTTAGGTGGTAAAATGGGTCCCAAGATATGAGGGACCAAAATTAATATTTCTATTGTCTAATCCTCTGATCTTATTAGAAACATTCGCTTCCACACTTGCTGGTATGGCTCAATGCATTGAACACCACCCTGTGAACTACAGTGTTGCCAGTCTGACTTCTGTCAGGGCACAAGCCTGGGTTGTGGGCCAGGTTCTGTTAGGGGCACATGAGGGGCAACCACACATTGATGATTCTCTCCCTCTTTCTCCCTCCCTTACCCTCTGTCTAAAAATAAATAAATAAAATCTTTTTAAAAATGAAACATTTGCTTCCATTACCAAAATGTGCAAATCTAAATCCAGAATATGTGCCTATCCCAGCAGGACCCATCAATACCCTCCTGGGGCCAATGAAATCCACTTGCTAGCTTTATGTCACTCTGGATAGTGGCCCAAACTGGTCTTAACTCTCTGGTTGTCCCTGTTGACAAAGAACAATTTTGGATTTTAGAGGGAGTCAGTGGATGAGACCATTTATCTATATATTTATTTATTTACTGCCCATCATAGTACCACTAGAATGACCTCATGGCCACTCATCTCACATACTCAGGAAGAATCCTCCAAAAAGTGGGTTAGAGCATTTACCTGTTGATTCTATTCCACTTCTGAATTCAGAAGAGGGTTTATCTGACAAGCAACAATATGCCCCTCATTAAATTCTTCTTTTCTAAAGTCATAATGTTTCATAATCTTGCATACCATAATGAGATTGCTCTTATTATTGTCATACTTGTTAGACTATATCACCAGTCCATTCAAAATCATATATGTAATTTTGCCACTATGATTAAGTTCATCTAATGCCTTGAAGAAACCCATTGGGCAGATTCACCCTTCCTTTCGGCAAGTCGATTGCTGAAAACTATCACAGAGAACAGACTTTCTCAGAGCAGATGACATGGTATTAGATATGGTAATTTTAGGTATTTATATATTTTTCTGAAATACCTTGTGATTTCAGCTGTAGAGAATAAGCCTACCTGAGAAATGTTTGCCAGTGTTCTTCCTTTGAAAATCTATATCATCTCTCCCCAAAGACTTTTTCAGTGGCCTGAATAATAACTACATTATTATTCTCAAATCCTTCTTGGTTGTGACTTCACGTTTTTATCAACATATAATGTATTGTTACCAAACTTAAGAATGTAAGTAACTATAATTCAGACAGAACTGCTTACTTGCCTGACCATGTTCTTTGACAGTCAAGAAGAAAATTTCCCAAATGTTCTGACAAATAGGTGACTCTCTTTGGCTGTAACTTCACAATAATTTATAAGTTAATATATCTTAATTTTAGCAAGCTGCACCATTTTTAAAAACTCAGCCACCTTAATGTTTTATTTAATAAACTTGCTGAAATATTAGGTATATTTGATGTGGCAAAAAATGCATTTCACATATTGATTAAATATATAATGTACTCTATCTCCATAAACTATTATTAATAAGACTTTACTTTTATTTTAATTTTTTGAAATTAACTTTCAAAATACTCCCATTTACTTTTATGTTACTTAAGAGTGATACTAGAAATTCTAATAGTCAGACATTAATAGAAACACAGTAACATTCAAGAGAGAAGAGTAAAATGTTACTGGATATGAATACCAGCATCACACTTTGAAATTCATATAGACCATTCTGCAACTCAATAAAACTTTACTTACAAAAACAAGAAGCAGGCTGGATTTGTCTGGCAGATCTTGGTTTGTGGACCCGTGGGCTAGGCCTAAGTGACTGCTCCAGCTTCATTCCTCTCCATTCTGCTCCCCTCTACTCTCTGGTTCTACCATCATTGGATGTTCCCTTCCCATAGAGCTTCACTCAGGATGGCCTGCCTCAACCTGTAATGCCTCTAATCTCTTACTGCTCACATTCTTTACCAACTTATTCTTTTTTATTGTTTTTCAATTTACACATGTCACTATTTTCCCCCATTACTCTCCCCTGCCCTACCCAATCTTCCTCCCCGTTGTCTTTATACATGTTCCTTAATTTGACCTTCTCCCTCTTCCCCTTGTTATGCCCCTAACCCATCCTCTCTGGTGACTTTCACTTTGTTCTTTATTTCCATGTATCTGGTTCTATTTTGCTCAATTGTTTGATTTGTTGATTAGGTTTCACTTATAGGTGAGATCCTATGGTATTTGTCTTTCACTGCCTGGCTTATTTCACTCAGCATAATTCTGTCCAGTTCCATCTATGCTGTTGCAAAAGGTAAGAGTTCCTTCTTTCTTTACACTGCATAGTATTCCATTGTGTACATGTACCACAGTTTTTTAATCCACTCCTTTACTGATGTTCACTTAGACTGTTTCCAGCACTGGGCTATTGTAAATAATGCTGCTATGAACATTGGGACACATAGGTTCTTTTGCATTGATGATTCAGGATTCTTAAGGTATAATCCCAGCAGTTCAGTTGCTGGATCAAAATGTAGTTCCATTTTTGGTTTTAGGAGGAAACTCCATACTGTTTTGTATAGTGGCTGCACCAGTCTGCATTCCCAGCAACAGTGTCCTAAGGTTCCCTTCTCTCCACAACCTCGCCAGCACTTGTTGTTTGTTGATTTGTTTATGATGCCCATTCTGACCAGTGTGAAGTGGTATCTCATTGTGATTTTAATTTGCACTTCTCTGAAGGCTAGTGATGCTCAGCATCCTTTTTTTGTCTCTAGGTCCTCTGTATGTCCTCCTTGGAGAAGTGTCTGTTCAGGTCCTTTGTTCATTTTTCAGTTGGATTGTTTATCTTCCTGGTATGAAGTAGTGTGAGTTCTTTATATATTTTGGAGATCAAACCCTTTTCTGAGGTATCATTGGCAAATATATTTTCCCATATATTGGTTCCCACTCATTTTGCTAATGTTTTCTTTAGCCATGCAGAAGCTTTTTAATTGATATAGTCCCATTGGTTTATTCTTTCCTTTGTATCCCTTGCTCTAGGGGACATATTGTTGAAAATATTGCTGTGTGGAATATCTGAGATTTTCCTGCCTATGTTTTTCTCTAAGACTTTTATGGTGTCAAGACTTGTATTTAAGTCTTTTATCCATCTTTAGTTTATTTTGGTGCATGGTATAAGTGGGTGGTCAAGTTTCATTTTTTTGCATGTAGCTATCCAGATCTCCCAACAGCATTTATTGAAGAAGCTACATTTACTCCACATTATGCTTCTTCCCCCTTTGTCAAATATTAATTGACCATAGAGACATGGGTTTATTTCCAGGCTCTCTGTTCTGTTCCATTGATCTATGTGACTGTTCTTATGCCAGTACCAGGCTTTTGATTACAGTGGCCTTGTAATATAGTTTGATAACAGGTATTATGATCCTTCCTATTTTGTTCTTTCTCAAAATTACAGAGGATATTCAGAGTCATTTATAGTTCCATATAAATTTTTGAAATGTTTTTTCTATATCTGTGAAATATGTCATTCATATTTTGAAAGAGATTGTATTGAATCTATAAATTACTTCAGATAGAATGGACATTTTGATGATGTTAATACTTCCAATCCATGAATATAGTATTATGCTTCTATTTATTTGTGTCTTCCTTAATTTCTTTCTTCAGTGTTGTATAGTTTCCTGAGTACTGGTCCTTTACCTCCTTGGCTAATTTTATTCTAAGTACTTCATTTTTTAGTTTCTATAGCAAATGAGATTTTTTTTCCTAATTTTTGTTTCTGATATTTCATTGTTGGTGTACAAAAATGCCTTGGATTTCTGAATATTGACTTTGTATCCCACTATTTTCCCAAATTCACTTATTAGGTTGAGTAGTTTTTTGGTGTAGTCTATAGGGTTTTCTATGTACACTATCATGTCTTCTGCAAACAATGATTATTTTACTTCCTCCTTTCCAACATGAATACCTGTTATTTCTTTTTCTTGTCTGATCACTACAGCTAGAACTTCCAATACTATGTTGAATAGAAGTGGTGAAAGCAAGCACCCTCATCTTGTTCCTGATCTTAGTGAGAAAGCTTTAATGTTTTGCTCGTTGAGTATGATGTTGGCTGTAGGTTTCTTATATATGGCCTTTATTATATTGAGGAATGCTCCCTCTACTCCCACTTTGCTGAGTATTTTTTATGATAAATGAGTCTTGTACCTTATCAAATGCTTTTTCTACATCTATTGATATGATCATGTGATTTTTGTCCTTTCTTTTGTTTATCTGATGTATTATGTTTATTGATTTGAGAATACTGTACCATCTTTGCACCCCTAGGATGAATCTCACTTTATCATTGTGTATGATCTTTTTAATGTATTCCTGGATGCAGTTTTCCAATATTTTGTTGAGGATTTTAGCATCTATGTTCATCGGCAATATTGGCTTGTAGTTTCTTTTGTTGTTGTTGTTGTTGTTGTGTCTTTATCTGGGTCTGGGATTAAGATGATGCTGGCCTCATAAAAGGAGACTGAGAGTCTTCCCTCTTCCTGCATTTTTGGGAATACTTTATTAAGAATAGAGGTTAGCTCTTCCTTAAATATTTTGTAAAATTCTCATGTGAAACCATCTGGTCCAGGGCTTTTGTGTGCCAGGAGTCTTTTGATTAGTGTTTCAATTTCATTAGCTATTATCAGTCCATTCAAGCTTTCTGCTTCTTCTTGATTCAGTTTTGGAAAATTATATGTTTCTAGATATTTCTCCATTTCACCCAGGTTTTCAGATTTCTTGGCATATAGTAGTTTGTAGTAATCTCTTATGATTCTTTGTATTTCTGTGGTATTGGTTGTCACTTACCCTCTTTTGCTTCTGATTTTATTTATTTGAGTTCTTTCTCTTTTTTTCTTGATAAGCATGGTTAATGGTGTGTTTATACTATTTATCTTCTCAAAGAACCAGCTCCTGGATTTATTTATCCTTAGAATTATTCTTTTAGTCTCCATGTCATTTAATTCTTCTCTGATCTCTGTTATTTCCTTCCTTCTACTTGTTCTGGCCTTTGCTGTTTTTCCTTCAGTTCTTGTATATGTAGGGTTAGGTTGTTCATTTGAAATGTTTCTATCTTTTTTAGGTACACCTGTATTGCTATGAACTTCCCTCTCAGGACTGCCTTCACTGTTTCATAGGTTTTGAACTGTTGTGTGTTCATTTTCATTTGTTTCCGGAAACATTTTGGTTTATTCTTTGATCTCATTATTAACCCATTCATTGTTTAATAGCATGCTATTCAGGTTCCATGCATTTGACTGTTTTTGTGTCTTTTTCCTTCATGTTTGTTTCTATTTTCAAGCCCTTGTCATTCAATAAAATGCTTGATATGATTTCAATTTTCTAGAGTTTGTTGAATTTTGTTGTGTGTCTTATCACATGGTCTAGCTTTGAAAATATTCCATATGCATATGAAAAGAATGTGTATTTTGTTTCTTTGGGATGAAAGATTCTAGATATATCAGTGAGGTCCATTTGACTAGTGCAGCATTTACTGCCACAATTTCCTGGTTGATACTTTGTTTGGAAGACCTATCTTTTGTTGACAGTGGAGTGTTAAAATCTGCTAGTATAAGTATGGTGCTTTCTATATCTTTCTTGAAGTCCTCCAAAATTTCCCTTACATATTTGGGTGTTCCTATGTTGGGTGCATATATGTTTACAATGTAATTGTCTTTTTGATGGATTCTTCTCTTGAGTATTATGAAGTGTCCTTCTGTGTTTCTTTTATGATGGACCAGGTGGGTGAGGCAGCAGCTGGAGGACTGGGCAGTCCCACATTCTTATGCAGGTTGTTCTTACTGGTTATAAGAACAACTGGGGAGTGAGATCCAGGGTTCCAGCTTGGGAAAAGAAAGCCATGAAACCTCTGGCTATAAAAACCTGTGGGGGTTTCAGTGGTGAGAGAAACTGCCAGTCTCATTGCAGAGTATGCTGGAGTGGTCTCCAGAGTCCTAAAATGTACACAAGCCCACCCACCCAGGAATTAGCACCAGGGAAGCACCCAAAAGGACACATTCACTTGTGGGTAGCAGGGGAAGTGACTGAAAGCAGGGCAAGAGCCAAGCAAGCAGCATTGTTCCTTCTCTGACCTCTTCACTATATACAACACCACAATGCAGAAAAGTGCATTTTCCCATTCTGGCAAATACCTAAGGCACTTCCCCTTACAATGTAACAGATGCACATAGACAAAGCAATATGTCCCAAATGAAAGAATAGATCAAAACTCCAGAAAAAGAACTAAGCAATGAGGAGATAGCCAACTTATCAGATTCAGAGTTCAAAATACTGGTAATCAAGATGCTCATAGAAATGATTGAGAGCAGCCACAAAATAAAGGAAAAGGTGAAGGCTATCAGAGGGAAATAAAAAAAAATATATAGGGAACTAACAGTGAAGTGAAGGGAACTGGAATTCAAATCAACAATCTGGAACAGAGAGAAGAAATAAACATTCAACTAGAACAGAATGAAGAAACAAGAATTCAAAAAAAACTGAGGAGAGACTTAAGAAACTCTGGGACAACTTTAAAAATGCTGACATCCAAATCATAAGGATGCCAGAAGGAGAAGAGAAAGAGCAAGAAATAGAAAACTTATTTGAAAAAATTAATGGAGGATAACTTCCCTGATCTTGCAAAGGAAATATACATGCAAGTCCAGGAAGCTCAGAGAGTTTCAAAAAGATGGACCAAGGAAGCACACCAAGGCACATCATAATTACATTACCTAAGATTAAAGATAAGGAAAGAATCTAAAAGCAGCAAGAAAAAAGGAACAGTTACCAAGAAGGAGTTTCCATATGACTGTCAGCTGATTTCTCAAAAGAAACCTTACAGGCAAGAAGGGGCTGGAAAGAGATGTTCCCAGTCATGGAAGGCAAGGACCTATATCCAACATTACTCTATTCAGCAAAGCTTTCATTTAGAATGGAAGGGCAGAAGAAGTGCTTTCCAGATAAGATCAAGTTAAAGGAGTTAATCATCACCAAGCCATTATTATAGGAAATGTTAATGGGTCTTATCTAAGAAAATGAAGATAAAAACTATGAACAGTAAAATGACAACAAACTCACAATTATTAACAATTTAATCTTAAAAAACTGAGCAAACAACTAGAACAGGAACAGAATCAAAGAAATGGAGATCATTTGGAGGGTTATCATTTGGGAGGGAAAAGAGGGGAATTGGGAGGGAAGATACAGGGAATAAGCATAATTGGTATGTACGAAATAGACAGGGGGAGGTAAAGAATAATGTAGGAAATGGAGAAGATGAAGAGCTTATGTGTGTGACCTATGGATATGAACTAAGGGAGGGTGCTAGAGGGAGGTGGGTGCAGGGAAGAGGGGGATAAAAGGGAGGAAAATGGAACAACTCTAATGGCATAATGAACAAAATATACATTTTTAAATGTTTTGAGTAGTGAAGTAATAGGAGCCAAATTGGAGAAAAAAGATCCATCACAGCAATATCAATGGCAAATGAGCAAGGATTAATACAGATGGAATGGGAATCAGAAGGAAAAAAAGAAAGAAAAATGTTTATGAGATGTCTAAAGGAAAGAAAATTGATTTTGAGAGGATGGAGAGGGAGGAAATAATAAGAGTGAGGAATGAAAACCAGGCTGAGAGAGGGAAAAAGTAAAATACAAAATGAAAAAAGAAAAGGCAGGAGAAAGGCAAAATGGAGTAGGAAAGAGCAAAAGCAAAATCTGAGATTTGAAATGCAAAAGTAGTGAAGATCTGGGAATAAAATTGAAGAAATGCAACCACCACCACCATATCAATAATCAATGAGCAAATATTAATAATTTTATGGATATTTTTAGAACAGGAGAAAAGAATGTGAGATGTCTAATGACAAGGAAAATGGTTTTGAGAAGCTGGAGAGGGGAGAAATAGTAATTGCAAAATAGAAACAAGATGTTGCAAGAGAAACTGGAGAATATTATGCTAAGTGAAATAAGCCAGTCGGTGAATGACAAATAACATAGGACTTCATCTATAAGAGGAACCTAATAAACAAAATAAACTAACCAGCAAAATAGAACCAGAGGCATAGGAACAAGGAATAGACTGACAGTGACCACAGGGAGGGGGAAGAGATAAGATGAAAAGAAAGAGAAAGGACTAGTCAAGGAACATGTAGGAATAACCCGTGCACATAGGCAACAGAGTGGGAAATGACTGTGGAAGCAGGGGTTGGGCTTGGTGGAGGAGGGCAAAGGGGAAAAAATGGGAACAACTATAATAGAATAACAATAAAATATTTAATTAAAAAATGAGATCCCTGGCTGGTGTAGCTCAGTGGATTGAGCACAGGCTGTGAACCAAAGTGTTGCAGGTTCAATTCCCAGTCAGGGTACATGCCTGGGTTGCAGGCCATGACCCCCAGCAACCACACATTGATGTTTCTCTCTCTTTGTCCCTCCCTTCCCTCTCTGAAAATAAATAAAATCTTAAAAAAAAAAATGAGGCTGTGATCAGTGTGGCTCAGTGGATTGAGTGCCAGGCCTGTGAACCAAAGGGTCGCTGGTTCAACTCCCAATCAGAGCACATGCCTGGACTGCAGGCCAGGTCTCCAATGGTGGGCACTCGAGAGGCAACTACAAATTGATGTTTCTCTCCCTCTCTTTCTTTCTCCCTTCCTTTCTTTCTAAAATAAGTAATAAAATCATTTTTAAAAAAAAGAATGACAAGGACCAAGTATTAAAGAGCCAAGAATGAGCCATAATATTCCTTAAATGTAATCTTTTAGAAAATAAGGGAATAGGGAACATTTTGACTCAGTAGGTGAATATACATCTCAAATAGGTTTAGAAGAGTTAAGGAACTGGGGGCTGCACATTAAAGAAGTGTTTCAGGAAGTATATAAAAGAATGGAAAGAGAAGAAGCAGATTCAGGACTAGGGTGCAGGAAGAGAGACCATCGAGATAAAGAGTCATCCTGCTCAAAGTTTCCAGGTGGAAACACATGGCACATGCAAAAGAGAAGAGAGAGGTGAATATAGTGAAGAGAATATTTCAAAAATATGGGAAGAGTTTAATAATAATAAAACCATAATGAGAACAGGAGAGTGAAATGCACCAGGGCTGGCAACCTCAAAAGCCATTACTATCTAACATTTCTCACAAGCAGTGGGAATAAAAAGCTACCAGTATTGACCAGTATTGACAAGAACCATGTGAGAACCACCTGATAGGGGCAGGAGGCCTTCAGGAGAGTAACACAGATTTTACCCAACATGGAGATTGGTAGAAAAAGATTCAGAGGAATATATTTCTCAATTTGTCTTTCTTTTTTTTTTAAGATTTTATTTATTTATTTTTAGAGAGGGAAGGGAGGGAGATAGAGAAAGAGAGAAACATCAATGTGTGGTTTCTGGGGGTTATGGCCTGCAACCCAGGCATGCACCCTGGCTGGGAATCGAACCTGGGACACTTTGGTTCACAGCTCGCACTCAATCCACTGAGCTATGCCAGCCAGGGCTCAGTTAGTCTTTTTTGTTGCCCTCTGACATTCCGCCAATATCTCTCATTAGCCAAATCCAACCATAAACCAGAGGCTACACACTTTAACCTCTATGGGTACAGAACAGGGTGCAAAATTGATCTAGAGGAGCAAATAAAAGGTTTCCAGTAGAAGAAACATCTGCATTTTTATGTTTATTAGTGAGAGAAATAACTCATGAAAAAGGAAGTGGGAAAAGATAAAGCACAGAGGACATGCCTGCTAGAAAACAGTCCCCGAAGAGGCTGAAGGAAGGTGTATATAAGGTCTGTCCAGAAAAAATCCAACTACGGTTAATACAACAAGGATGGTTAGCAGGACATCAGTGTAACCTGGCAACCAATGAAAGTGGACTAGAATGCACATTCATGAACAATGACCATTTCACTGTACTAGGCAGTAGGGGCAGTAGACGCTATTGAGTGAGCATGTGTACTGTGTGGCCACCACATGCAAAATGACTGAGCAAGTAGAGCAATGAATTTGCATCAAATTTTGCATTAAGCTTGAAAATTCTTCCAAAGAATCTATTGGGATGATTCAGAAGGCCACAGCCAAGGGCACCTCATGATTAGCAGCTTCATCATGACAACACACCTGCTCATGCATCATATCTCATGCAGAGTTTTCTGCCAAAATATCAAATCACCCAGGTGACTCAGCCCCCCTACAGCCCAGATTTGGTGCCCTGTGACTTTTGGCTTTTCCCAAAACTAAAATCACCTTTGAAAGAGAAAAGATTTCAGAACATCAATGAGATTCCTGAAAATACAACAGGGCAGCTGATGACAATTGGGAGAATTATGTGAGGTCTCAAGGTGCCTATTTTGAAGGGTACTGAGGCATCATTGTCCTATGTACAATGTTTCCTGTATCATCATCAATAAATGTCTCCATTTTTCATAGTGCATGGTGGAGTACATAGTACCTTCTGGACAAGCCTCATATATTGCAGAGGGGGCAAAAGAGCAGGGATTCACACAAGAGAAAGGACACCTCTTCGTAAGCCTTTAAAAAGTCTGAGATGACCATCTAATTGTAGTTCCCATGGGCCTGGAGGCTGAGAATCTCTTTTCCCTGCGCTGAGCTGGATCCACTTCTGAGATCACTGGGGGCCTTTTGGAGCTGTGATGAAAAGACACCAAACCTTGATGCACATGGGAAAAACAATTAGAGAGAGCCTCCTGGAGGTCCTGGAAAGTGGCAGAGAAGGATCAGGGCAACTCCAAGCTCCAGTCTGTGCAACAGCCCAGACCCCAGGGGACAGGAGAAGATGTACTCTCAGCAACAATGGCATAAAAAGAGGTGTAGCCAAGAGAGTTGAAGCAGCTACAGAAGGCAGTGCCATTTGGAGAGGTTCTTTCCAGGACCTCCTAGCAGGGCTTACCAGGGGCCAAGGTGAGTGGAGGAGGCAGTTTCCTTGCTCTGTGTTCATGGCTCTCGGTTCTGGTGTTCTCCTGTAATCTGAGCTTTCTCAGTCAGCTTCCTTAGTTCAGTCCTTCGAACACTGACCCTCTTTTCCCTAAAGATCTTCACCTGTACAAAGCAGAGGCCTGAGTTCTGGAGAACAAGTAGAAAAATGAGACAGAACTCCCCTCTGGTCATGTTAGAAAGAACAGAAGTTCTAGCAGAGGAAAAAGCAACCACCATAGAGCCCAAGGCAGGGGAGGCAAGTGGGCTGACAGACTGGTGGGAACAGGATGTCCTCCCACTTAAATCATAGATCCAAGATCCTGAGGAGAGAGAGGGATGGAAGTCACTTATTTATGATTCAAAAATAAAATAAAAAACCAAAACTCAAAAATCAAACCACCAAAAGTAATAAAGACTATTTATCCAAAAAGCATTATTTAGCACCTCACACTGGGATGAGCTCCAAAGGCATTCTACTTAAAGTCTAAGCCAAACAGGTATGCTGACTATCAGTGCTTCTTTATATTGTTGAGGAAATTATAGAAATTGTAATAAGATGCAAAATAAAAATGAGAGCTTACACTATTCCAAGTTCTCTGAAATATAGGTAATACATTTGTCTATCAAAAAAATTCTAGGAATTTACTGAAAACCTACTAGCTTTGCAATGCAATAGTGTAAAGTAGATGTGTTTGTAAACTGTTTTTTAAAAACAATAATCATCAGGTTTTTTAAGTAATAATACATAATTAGGAAATATAATAAGACAAAAACAGTAATATTACTAGAAAAAATTTCCAAATAATATCTAGGACAGAAAGGTCACACCTTTTTAAATGAAAAGATTCAGGGGGATAAAATTATTTCCTCCTCAATTAATTTGTTTTACTTTTATACTCAAAAATATCACAACCAGCTTTGTTATTTAAAAATTTATTTGACATTATTAGAAAGACTCTTCCTGATCATGTGTAAATAGACTAATTCAACTGGTACTGGAGCTAAAAAGAAAGGATACTATCCAGTCTGGTAATAATCCTTGAATATATGTCTGAATTTAATATTTGACAAAAAAAGCATTTTATAAAGTAATGGATAAGAGAAGTCTTCTTTACTCAAT
This sequence comes from Phyllostomus discolor, assembly GCF_004126475.2. Classification (NCBI taxonomy): domain Eukaryota; kingdom Metazoa; phylum Chordata; class Mammalia; order Chiroptera; family Phyllostomidae; genus Phyllostomus; species Phyllostomus discolor. Next base: position 124,810,050 of record NC_040908.2, read on the forward strand.
GAAGTAATGGTACAATGATTTAGTTATTTGTGAGTGATATTAATTTAGGGATTTTCAGTCCATGTCAAATCTCAACTGATTACAAATTAATTATAAAATAAATGTTTGTAAAGAAAACGCAAGCAAATTCTTATTAAAATATGGGGCTTGTATTATTTAAAGCTTAAAATCATGAAATAATTAATTTTAAAATTTACGAATACATAAAAGTTTAAGTGTATGCTATATGGAATTTTTTCAATGTATCCTGATTTTTTAAACGTTTTTATTGTTGTTCAAGTACAGCTGACTCCATTTTCTCCTCACCACTGCCCCCAAACCCAGCCACTCCCACTTTCCCACCCTTGATTCTATCCCCCTTTGGTTTTGTCCAAGTGTCCTTTATAGATATTCCTGAAAATCCTTCCCCCTTTTCCCAAGAGCAGAAAGTTCAGGAGATCAAGGAGACTGCACCATATGTGGAATTTTTGAAGCAACCAATGAATTAAATGAATGGAACAAGTCAGTGTTTCTCTCTCTCTTTTTTTGATCCCTCTCTCTCTCAAAATCAATAAGTAAAAATTTTTTAAAGGTATATTTTAACAGAAAATGCATAGGAGGATATATTTCCAAAAATTCAATAGAGATAGTATTTTTAAGATATGTTGAAAATCATTCAAAGTAATCAGATATGCTGCCAGACTCCATGCTAAGCACTTGAAAAACATTATTTCATTTAATACTACAAATGAGTTGCACATAAAGCTAAAAGAAAAGATTGACTATGTATACAATGGAAAAAAACAACCTCTGAAAATGTCGAAGATCACTAAATAATGAAGGGACAGGTGAACTAAAACTAAAATTTCAATTTTTACTTATTCCATTAATAAAAGTTTTTAAATTAAAATTTTCAGTTATGGTTGGGTGTGATGAAATAGACACACTCATGAACAAATTCTGGGTGTGTAAAGTACTACAATGTATCTATGAAGCAACCTTCCAGTGTACAGCAGGAGCATTAAAAGTGCACTACTGTCGTACAGGACCAGAAATGCCTCTTGCAAAGAAAATTTGGCAGTATCAGTCAAAATAATTTTTTCCCATTGCACCAGGAATTCACTTCTTGGAAATTATCCTATGTATAAATTTACATATATACTTACAGATATATGAGCAAGCACATTTTAATCATTTTATTTTCAGTGGCAAAATACTGCAAATACCAATGTTCATCAAAAGCTCTCATGAAAATATCAGACATTCATATGGCAGAAAATCATGCAACTTCACAACAATGAGGTGTATCTATATGGTGATATGAAACAGTCTCCAAGAAAACTAAGCAGAAAAAAAAAGTCAAGGAAACAAAGAATAACAAAGTTCTGATTAGTATGATTAGATTTGTTTTGTCTTTTATGGGAAAATAGTTAATACATATATTTTTGGCCATGAAAAAACTATCTCTGGAAGGATTCTCAAGAAATTATTACTGACTGCCTACGGATAAAAGAAAAGAATTTGGGAATCCTAAGAGTGGGTTTAATGTTTTTATTATGTTTATTTTTTAACGTGCATATATATAACACTCAGAATATCAAAATACTGTTAAAATCAATATGTTAAGATGGCTATGTTCTTTGTATGTGTCACTTTTGTTTATTTCTGAAATTCCACTCTAAGGAAATAATCTGAAAATAAAATATTGGTTAGTAATTTATGAAATGGTCAAATATAGGAATATAAGGTGGTCATTAAAATTAAGAACCTACATTGCTTTAAGGGCACTGAAGTGCAGTTCATTTGTATTCATGCAGTAATTTTTTACTGAGCACTTATGTTGTCTTAGAACATATTGCTGAAAGACAAAGACAAGATACAAAATTATCTCCATATGATGTAAACTGCTTAAACAGAAAACAAAAAAGAGGAAGTGAGTAAACCAAATATTAATATATGTTATCTGTTGGTGATAAGATTATCGATGATGTATTTGGACAAGCAAATGGTGATAACAATGAGCTATTCTAATCTCTCTATTTACAGCCAGTTTTGGCTTTCTTTATTGTTACTCTGTGGAATATCTCCCAGAGTCAAAAATAAAAAATATAAAGATGGTAATTCACAAATAAACTGGGTCATTATTGGAGGTCTCTAATTGAGACCCTTAGCTGAACTTTCAAATGCAACCCCTTTCCTATTCCAGTTTCATGGACAGACACTGAGAACAGGGCACCGGTGCCATGGATACCTCCACCAGTCTTACCAACAGTTCCAGCCTCCAGATTTCCCTGTTCATCTTGATGGGGCTCCCAGGCATTCATGAGTGGCAGCACTGGCTCTCCCTGCCCCTGGCTCTGCTCTATCTTTTAGCTCTTGCTGCCAATATCCTCATCTTGATCACTATCCAACATGAGTCCACACTCCATGAGCCCATGTACCATCTCCTGAGCATATTGGCAGTTGTGGACATTGGCTTGGCCAGCACTATTATGCCCAAGATTATAGCCATCTTCTGGTTTGATGCCAAGGCCATCAGCCTCCCTGAATGTTTTGTTCAGATGTATGTCATCCACTGCTTCATTTGCATGGAGTCTGGTATCTTCCTCTGCATGGCAGTGGACAGATACATAGCCATCTGTCACCCACTGCGATATCCCACCATAGTCACTGAAGCTTTTATGGTTAGAGTCATAGGATTCATGGTGCTCAGAAATTGCCTGTTCACCATCCCAGTGCCTGTACTGGCTGCCCAAAGGCTCTACTGCTCCAAGAATGAAATTGACCACTGCCTGTGCTCTAACTTGGGTGTTATCAGCCTGGCTTGTGATGACATCACTGTGAACAAATTCTACCAACTGATGTTAGCTTGGATCCTGGTTGGGAGTGATATGGCTCTGGTTTTTTCTTCCTATGCTCTAATCCTTCACACTGTACTGAGGCTGAACTCAGCAGAAGCAATGTCCAAGGCTCTGAGCACCTGCAGCTCACACCTCATCCTCATCCTCTTCTTCTATACAGGTATTATTGTGCTGTCTGTTACACACCTTGTAGAGAAAAAGATTCCCCTTATCCCTGTACTCCTTAATGTGCTACACAATGTCATTCCCCCTGCTCTCAACCCCATGGTTTATGCCCTCAGGATGCATGAGCTCAGACGGGGCTTCCAGAGGCTGCTTGAATGGGTGAAGATGTGTCCACAAAGTAACCTCACCTTTAGGACACCATACGGGTGTTAGGAAGGAAGAAGTTGTAGCTCTGAACAAGCCTGGGTGGTAAAAATGAGGAAAAATGGCCAATAACATCAGGAAACCTTTCAGCCTCACTAATCAAAATAGGCATATGAAAATTATGATGGAATTTTCTATCACTGGAAATAAGAGCAAAATGTGAACCTTTCTAGAGCATTGTTTCCACTCAGGGATTGACACTTATACAGCTAATTCATTTAACTGTGTAGTAAAGTTTTCTTCTTAGGGAAAGAAGAAAATGGTCTTAGAAAATGCCCTTAGAAAGTAGCTGCAATTATTTCAAAGTAAATTAAATTTTAACATTTGTACATGTAACAAAAATGCATACTTCTGAGAACAAGGACCCTGAAACACATTCATGTTGTATCTTCCCTGACCTCATTACACAACTTTGCCCTTAATATGCATAGATACTTAATAAACATTTCATTCATGATACAGTCTGTCAGGAGGCACAGGTCTGCTGAATCTTATATGTCACAGGAAGTATCCTGGACCATGGTCTGGAGAATGACCTCAGGAAGTTTGCATGTGATTTCACCTTGGAGAACAAACTCTTAGAAGCAGCACCGGGACAGAAGCAATGTCAAAAACCATAAGCTCATACATAGCTGGTGGGAATGTAAATGGGCTGCTGTTTTAAAAAAACAGTCTGGTATCTTCACAAGTGGTTGAACAAGAGTTACCATGTAACCCAGCAATTCCATTCTTAGGTACCTACTAAGATAAATTGAAAACATACGTCCACACAAAATTTTGTATGTGAATGTTCATAGAGACATCATAATAGCCAAAAACTGAAAACAACCCATATGTGCATCACCTGATAGGTGGATAAACAAAATGTGATATATCCACGCAATGGAATAGTATCTAGGGAGAAAAAGTAAAAAAGTACTGACACATGCTACAACATGGATGAACCTTGAAAATATTATGCTAAATGAAAGAAGCCAGACAGAAAAAGAGACATATTTTATGGTTCTATCTATATGAAATGTCCAAAATAAGCAAATCTGTGAGGACTGAAAGCAAGTAAGTGATTGCCGTGGGCTAAGGGAAGGAAACATGGGAACAACTACTTAAAGGGTTCAGGGGTTTTTGAGGGTGTTGAAAATTTCTATAATTAGAAGTGATAGCTGCACAACATTGTGCATGTATTGGAAGCTACTGAATTAAACACTTCAAAATGGTTAAAATGCTGAATAGTATGTTATGTAAATTTTATCTTAATTTTTTAAAAGCCAAAGTTTCATCTTGAAATGTCTCTCCAGTCTTTTCTACTAAAAAAATTAGCGTCATTCCAGTGATAAAGGTATTTAAAGGGTCCAGATCCACTTTCACAGAGCAAGCCAAAAAGTATGCATTTATAACTTAGTCACAAAAAGTTGACTGCCAGCATGGTATACACCTTGGATTAGTCAATTTCCATATACACCTTTTTATGCTTATTCCAATTCCCATACAACAATAAAACATCTTAACAGTCCTATTTTGAAACACACAGCTATCCTTCACACAAAGATTTCTCACCTTTTTCCCAAAATAACCAAGATGCACAGACCAACAGTCACTGTAAGCAATGCCACCTATATATTACTTATTCCTCAAATTGAGTCATAGTCACACTGAATATGTTTTTGCTTAAAGACTAAACTGTAAAGTTAATTTCTAATAACATATATAAAATAAAAATGTAAACGAGAGAAAAGAAGATGGTTAGCATATAGAAATAAAGGTTTGTGCATAAAAAGCAAATAGAAAGTACTCAAAGCTACTACACTTCTAATTCTTACAGTTGTTCACATCATAATTGATACATATTATATTTCTCCCAACTCTGTCCACACTTGGTAGAGTAACTAAAATTTTTATTCCTTAATGATCTGAATTCCTAGTCATCCTGCTAAAGATTTAGCATCTTTAATGATTAGTATATTTTTCTATTAACCTATACTATTGGGCATGGATGGACAAGAAGGTACCTCAGAGAATGCCCTGGGTTTCCCAAACAGTCTACTTGTCTCTACAGTATAGAAGCAACCTAATTTCCATTTTGGAAGTTCAAATTCATCACTCCAGATAATTGATCAATCTCTTCTCTTCTTCGGATTCATGGTAAAATACAGTAAAGTTGGCCCCTTGATATGAAGGTACATAAACACAGGTTCCAAATTCATATATTTTCTGCTCTATCCTCTGATGATATTTGAAACATTTCCTTCCCATTACAAAAAAAAAGCAAATTGAAATTCATAATATGTGCCTATCACAGTCAGAGCTCATCAATACCATCCTGGGGCCAATAAAATCCACTTGCTAGCTTCATGTCAGTCTAGACAGTGGCCCAAAATGATCTTAACTTACTGGATGTCCCTTTTGACAAAGAACAATTTTGTATTTTAGAGGGAGTCAGTGGATTAGACTGACTACTTATCCATCTATTTATTTACTTATTGCCTGTCAGAGCATCACTAGCATAATCTCATGGCCACTCATCTCACATTCCCAGGAAGAATCCTCCAAAAAGTGGGTTAGAGCATTTACCTGTTGATTCTATTCCACTTCTGAATTCAGAAGAGGGTTTATCTGACAAGCAGCAATATGCCCCTCATTAAATTCTTCTTTTCTAAAGTCATAATGTTTCATAATCTTGCATACCATAATGAGATTGCTCTTATTATTGTCATACTTGTTAGACTATATCACCAGTCCATTCAAAATCGTATATGTAATTCTGCCACTATGATTAAGTTCATCTAATGCCTTGAAGAAACCCATTGGGCAGGTTCACCCTTCCTTTCAGCAAGTCGATTGCTGAAAACTATCACAGAGAACAGAGTTTCTCAGAGCAGATAACATGGTATTAGATATGGTAATTTTAAGTATTTATATATTTTTCTGAAATGCCTTGTGATTTCAGCTGTAGAGAATAAGCCTACCTGAGAAATGCTTGCCAGTGTTCTTCCTTTGAAAATCTATATCATCTCTCCCCAAAGACTTTTTCAGTGGCCTGAATAATAACCACATTATTATTCTCAAATCCTTCTTAGTTGTGATTTCACATTTTTATCAACATATAATGTATTGTTACCAAACTTAAGAATGTAAGTAACTACAATTCAGACAGAACTGCTTACTTGCCTGACCATGTTCTTTGACAGTCAAGAAGAAAATTTCCCAAATGTTCTGACAAATAGGTGACTTTCCTTGGCTATACTTGACAATAGTTTATGACTTAATATATTTTAATTTTAGTAAGCTGAAGCTTATCTTGCATCATCTTACATTAATATTCAGTTTAACAAAATTGCCAACTTAATATTCTATTTAACAAAATTGCTAAAACATTAGGTATATTTGCTGTGGCAAAAAAGTATTACATACTGATCAAAATATAAAGTATTCTATTTCCAAAAATTATTATTAACAGGACTTTCATTTTTATTTTTATTTTTTGAAATTAGTTTTCAAAAAAATTCCCATTTACTTTTATGTTGCTTAAAAAGTGATACCAGAGATTGCAATAGTCAAACATTACTAGAAACACAATAACATTCAAGAGAAAAGGACAAAAAATCATTGGATATGAATACCAGCATCACATTTTGAAATTAATCTAGACTTCTCCACAACTCAACCTCCTCAATGTTTGTTCACCTATTTGATAAATGTTCATTAAATTACTTCTACATGCTCAGAACTAGTCTCAGTATTGGTAACAAAAATGATGAAAGATAATGCTCTCATGGGGCTTACATTTTAGTATGAAAGAAAGAAAAAAAACAAATAAGTGACTTCATAATGTGGCATTTCATGATATGTGCCATGGTAATAAATACAACAGAGCATGATAGAGTGAAGTGTTACTGTATTAAATCAAATGATCAGAGGATGCATCTTGCATTAAAGAGCATTTAATCAGAATACAACCTCAATACTACTTTTTTATTCTATTAAATTAACACTTAAAGTACAATATAATAAAAGGCAAGAGAGGCAAGTGGTTCTAGAAGAAACTGATAAACACGGGCAAATATGAAGAGGATACAGGTAAGATTAACTTCTAAAAAACATCTATTATTTTTGGAAATTTGAGGTCATTAGCAATTTCTATGTCATGTTGAAACAAAAATTAAATTGCAGTGCAATAACATGTATGTAGAAGGTAAGGGTGAAAAAGCAACACAAAGCAACTCCCAACATTTGTGAAGCCTGAAATAGATAAGACAATCTTTTTCTCTCCCTTTTAATCTTTATAAAGCATATGGAGTGAAGATATATGTTGAGATAAGGAGACTTCAAAATCTTCCTATAAGGAGAGGCACTATTCATCAAGTAAGGCTGAATTCTTCCTTGAGGATGCTGGAGCAGCCCATCTGGTGGGCTGCCCTGGGACTAAAATTCAATGGATCTGCTCCCGGGTATATTTACCTAACCCCTAAGAGCATTTAGGTATTATTCCCACTGCATGAAAGAAAGACCCTGGAGGATGCTTGGAACTGAGCAACGAGGGCCCAAAGAGCAGCACAGCAGACATATCAGGAATCTCTTTCATACAGAACCCCAGACTCCTGGGGCGGCAAGCTAGAACAGAAACAAAAAGCTGAACTCAGGCAGCTGAACCCAGGAGAGCAGAAGCATCTAAAAAATGCATTGCAGCCTGAGAGCTCCTTCAAAGCCCTTCCTGAAGTAGTAAGTGAACCAGCCAAAGGTCTGCATCTTGATAGGTAAAGAGGTGGATGTGTTCCTTGTTCCCGAGATTCTGTCCTGATTTCTGAGTTTGATTATATGCCTTATCTTCAGCTTCCCTGGTTGACTTTCTTAGTTTATCTTTATGATTTCTCTTCTCTAGGTCTCTTCACTTTATCAGGGACTAAAACCTGTGATTAGGAGACAGGAGAGAAATGAGGCTGATTTTTAAGATTTTCAGTGAAGAAATAATAAGCCAAAGGTTCTAAAATAATAAATTCTAGAATAATACAATAAAAATAAACAAAATAAAAAATTTTTAATAATAAAATAAAATAATAAATTCTATAGCCAAGACTCTCAGACAAAAGCAACTGCAAAACAAGACTGCTTTATTACATCTGGCAGGAAAAGAGACATTTTCAAAAGCATCATAGTTCATGCAACTTGTAGCTGAAATGCCATTTAGTTCAATCCCCCAAATAAAAAATGTTTGCCATCATACTTACTTTACATTGGTAATACAAAAAAAAACACCTATATTCACTCAAAATATTAACCATCATAATAAGAACAGAACAGAGAGGTACAAAATTTTAATGAAATATTATTTAAGATTAAAAAAAAGAATAGGGGGTCCACATTTACAAATCAGAAACTTAATAGTATAAACCTGTCAACTTTTTTCAAATTTAATCTACAAATATAACACATTCCCAATAAAAATGTAATTTTAAAACTCAACATAGAAATTCTAAGATTAATTTAAAAAATAAACACATAAAAGTGGCTTTAAAAGAGAAGACAGGAGAAAATCATAGCCAATCTACAGAGTAAAAGAGCAAACAGCCAACAGTACCTCAGTATATATGAAAATAAGAGACCAAAAATTGTAGTGGAACCGAGAAACCAGATGGTAAGGAAAGTGCTTCAGGACGATAAGGTCCCAGGGGCCAGTGCAGGGACCAGGGTGGCTGCAACCCCAGTGGCCCACCATGTCTGCCCTAGAGTCCTTGGGAAAGAGCCAGGGCAACTGCTCCCTCCCCGCCAAACAAGGTCTGAGTAGCACTGGGAGAGAGGTGGTTGTTTGAAGTCACAGAGAGGGGAATAAGGTCTAAGTGGCAAACACACAGAGGCTGCGAGCACCTGTGGAGTCTGTGGATGCTGGAAGAGTTGAGAGTCACTTAGTAATGGGCCTTGACCCCAGTAGTCACTGGTCTGGCTGGAGAATTGGGCTGCGGGAGAGGCGAGGCCACTGTATGGAGCAGCAGGCTTGAATAGGAAGAATTTCTCAAAAAAAAAAAAAAAAGTGAAAAGACAGACACTGTTTGGGGAATTCTCTTGCAGCAGTCACTCCAGCCTCCCCGCCACCCAGCCGGGCAGTGATCCCAAGGTTGTGCAGAAGTTTGTGTGGCAGCCTTGCGCACCCCCATAGCACTTGGAAGGTTGTGCATCCGCAGGACTGAGGCAACCTGGGTGAGCCAGCACGCGCTCCCGCACGCCAGCCCACTGTGGTAACCCAGGGGAAAGTCCTGGATCCCACACCCAAGGGACCAGGGCAAGGCACCACGATAACTCCAGGGAAAGTGTTCAAGGCTGAGTCCAAATCAGGAAGGAAGAAAGGCCATACCAATTGCCCAGAAAAACCGGTTTGGCCATGTTGAAAGCAAGAGGCTTTTTTATTTTATTCTATTTTTTTAATATTTTTTTCATCTTTCAATTCCTTTTTCCTCTCTTTCCTTCTTTCTTGTTTTATTCCTTCTTCCTTTCTTTCTTCCAATTTTATCTCTTCTTTCTTCCTTCATCTGCCTTTTTTTTTAAATACCTACAAGTGAGACCAAAAAAAAAAACCTGAAGACCGGACTTGGACCCAAAGAAGGGTCATCATGACGGCTGCAACAGTGAGACAAATTTCACTTTGCTATTACAGAGAACCTGCAAGTTATTGCGTATTTGTATTATTAGTATTTTTTCATTATTCTTACATCATATATTTTTATAGTATTTTTGTATTCCTCCTCTTTTGGTATAGCCTGCTTCACTTGGCTGATTATATTGTATCATTTGACAGGTTTCCCCTGATCTCTCTTTCATAGTGTATTACTAATTTACTGTCCTTCACTTCACTTGTGCCCCATTAGCACACTACTAAAGGTCCTATATTCCCTATTCTTGTTATACAGATCACATAGATTCTGTCATATGATTGTTGCTCTAATATTATTGTAAATAATAGCTGTTCCATACAATTATAAATACTTCACAACCCCTCCCAGATCTTAGCCCACTTCACAGTTTCCTGAACTCTATTACTGTAGTGGTTAAGTCTATGCTCTCACACGCTACACCTATTTACTATTCTTTACACTCACCTAACCTCAGAATCTGACCTTCCACAACTTCACTCCTTTCTAGATCCAACTCACAATCCTTCCCTCCCCAATAAGAGTTTTATTTTCTTTCCATCCTTTCTACACATCAGCTAGTTGGGTGGAAGATCACAGTTAACAATATACATAGCCAAAGGATCTCCTATCTCTTCTCTACTGGCTGCTACTCTAAATATCATAGAATACTCTCTTGCTATCTTAAACCATTTTGCCTTCCCCCTCCAACTGATCACAAAAAAGAGTAGGGGGAAGCGGGTAATACCAGGATACCCAATGGAAGAGCAAACCCAACAAAAAAGAAACCACCAACTGATAATAGAAGAAGGTGAAGGAGGGAGTGGAAACCACACACACCAAAATCCAGGACCTATATGGAAATACAACTAAATAGTGGAGAAAATACCCAGTACAAACAACTGAACAAGAGCAAGAGAGAATCCTCAAAACCTTGTACACGGAGAAGAACCAGCTTCAACACAACCTACCCTCACCAGCACAACAAAATACAAGAGGTGGTGGACAGAGTGACCCTCAGTTAACCAGCTGGTGGGAAGGACCCACCAAAGAAAGACCCAACAACAATCAAAACCCAAAGACAAACACACAGCCAACTTAAACGACAGCCCAAAACCAGTGAGCTTGAGAGATCAAGGACACTGCACTACTGAATCTCACAGGTATTCTACCACAGAAATTCACATCATAAACCCAGGGAGCCAAAACACATCAATTTAAGAAGCTAGGTAGCTGAGGCTAACAAGAAGAGTCATACAAACAATGGGAAGACAAAGAAACAATCCCCAAATGAAAGGAAAGAAGGAAACCTCAGAAAGAATGCTAAATGAAATAGAGGCAACTCAACTATCAGATATTGAGTTCAAAGCAATAGTTATCAGGAAGCTCAATGAGCTCACAATGAGCTACCAGAAACTACAGGAAAACTATAATGAACTCACTGAAAACTATATCAACATGAAAAAGGAAATAGAAACTATTGACAAGGGCCAAGAGCAAATGAAGAATACAATTTCTGAACTGAAGAACACAGTAGAAGGAATCAAAAGCAGGATTGATGAAACAGAAGATCGGATCAGCAAGCTAGAGGACAAAGGAGAAAAAAACACCCAGAAAAAGCAAGAAAAAAAAAGAGGCTCAGAAAGAATGAAGAGGGATTAAGAGAAATGCAAGACAATATGAAACATAATAATATTCATATAATGGGAATACCAGAAGGAGAAGAAGAAGAAGAACAGGGATAGAAAACCTATTTGAAAAAGCAATGATGGAAAACTTCCCAAATTTGATGACAGAAAAAGTCACACAAATCCAGGAAACACAGAGAGTCCCAATCAAGAGGAACCCAAAGAGGTCCACTTCAAGATACATCATAATTAAAATGGCAAAATACCAAGACAAAGAGAAAAATCTTAAAAGCAGCAAGGGAGAAACAGGAAGTAACACACAAGGCAGTCCTGATGAGGTTAGCAGCTGACTACTCAGTAGAAACTCTCCAAGCCAGAAGAAAATGGCAAGAAATATCCCAAGTAATGAGAACCAGAGGCCTGCAACCAAGGCTACTTTACCCAGCAAGCCTCTCAATAAAGATAGAAGGCCAAATAAGGAACTTCTTAGACAAAAGAAGTCTAAAAGAATACACCTCCACCAGACCAGCTCTGCAAGAGATGCTAAATGGATTGCTTTAAGGAAAGGAAGGAAAAGAGAGGGGGAGAGGGGGAACACAGGAACGAAAATGGCAATGAATAAGTACCTATCAATAATAACCTTAAATGTAAATAGATTAAATGCTCCAATCAAAAGACATAGAATAGCTGAATGGATAAGAAAGCATGACCATATGCTGCCTACAAAAGACCCACCTCAGAACAAAAGACCTAAACAGACTGAAAGTTAAGGGCTGGAAACAAATACTCCAAGAAAATGGATAGGGGGAAAAAAAAAGCCGGGTAGCAATACTCATATCAGACAAAATAGACTTCCAAAAAACGGCCATAAAGAGAGACCCAGAAAATCACTACATAATACTCAAAGGAAGAATCCACCAAGAAAACATAAATACTGTAAATATATATGCACCCAACATAGGAGGACCCAAATACATAAAGAAAATCTTAGAGAACTTCAAGAAAGATATTGACAGCAACACAATTATAGTAGAGGATGTTAACATCCCACTGTCAAAAATGGACAGATCTTCCAAATTAAATATCAACAAAGATATTGTGGCATTAAACAATGCCCTACATGAAATGGACTTAACTGATATATATAGGGCCCTTCATCCCAAAGAAGCAAAATACACATTCTTTTCAAATGCATATGGAATATTTTCAAAGATAGACCACATGATAGGACACAAAACAAGCCTCAACAAATTCAAGAAAATTGAAATCATACCAAGCATTTTCTCTGACCACAAGGGACTGAAACTAGAAACTAACCCCAAGGGAATAAAACTAAAACATTCAAAATCATGGACATTGAATAGCATGCTATTAATGGGTTAAGAATGAAATTAGGGAAGAATCAAAAAGTTTCTGGAAACAAATGAAAATGAACTCACAATAACACAAAACTTATGAGACACAGTGAAGGCAGTCCTGAGAGGGAAGTTCATAGCAATACAGGCCTACCTAAAAAAGATAGAAACCTTTCAAACAAACAACCTAGCCCTATGCCTAGAAGAACTCAAGGAACAACAACAAAGACATCCCAGAGCAAGTAGAAGGAAGAAAATGACCAAGATCGGAGCAGAATTAAATGACGTAGAGACTAAAAGCACAATTCTAAGAATCAATGAATCCAGGAGCTGGTTCTTTGAAAAGATAAACAAAATCAACAAGCCTTTAAACAGGCTCATCAAGAAAAAAAAGACAGAAAACCCAAATAAACACAATCAGAAATGAAAGACCATAGAGATTTGGGTTTATTGCTGGGCTCTCTGTTCTGTTCCATTGTGCCTATTTTTATCCCAGAACCAGGCTGTTTTGGTTACAGTAGCCTTGTGATACAGTTTGCTATCAGGTATTGTGATCCCTCCTACTTTGCTCTTCTTTCTCAAAATTGCAGCAGCTATTCAGGGTCATTTATGGTTCCATATAAATTTTTGAAGTGTTTGTTCTATGTATGTGAAATATGCCATCGGTACTTTAATCGGTATTGTATTGAATCTATAAATTGCTTTGGGTGGTGTGGACATTTTGATGATGGTAATTCTTCAAATCCATGAACACAGTATATGTTTCTATTTATTTGTGTCTTCCTTGATTTCTTTCTTCAGTGTTGTATAGTTTTCTGAATATGGGTTTTTACCTCTTTGGTTAGGTTTATTCCTAGGTATTTTATTTTTCTTTTTGCTATAATGTATGGGATTTTTTTCTTGATTTCTTCTTCTGCTGTTTCATTGTTGGTATACAAAAATGTCTTTGATTTCTGGATATTGAATTTGTATCCTGCTGTTTCCCCAAATTCATTTATTAGGTTGAGCAATTTTTTGGTGGAGTCTATAGGATTTTCTACATACACTATCATGTCATCTGCAAACACGTATTCAGAGGGTAGAGGGGAGGGAATTTCAGGGTAAAAGGGGAAGGGTTTACAGGAACAAGTATAAAGGGTACATGGACAAAAACTAGGGGTGGGTGGAAATGAGAGGGAGGTGGGAAAGGGTGGGTGGGTGGCCTGAGATGGGAGTAAAGGATAGAAAATTGTACTTGAACAACAATTAAAATAATTTTTTAAAAAAAGAAATGAAAGAGGAGACATTACAACTGACACCACAGAAATACAAAGGATTGCAAGAAATTACTATAAAGAACTGTATGCCAAGAAGTTTGTAAACCTGGGTGAAATGGACAAACTTCTAGAAAAATACAATCTTCCAAAACTCAATAAAGAAGAAGCAGAAAGTCTGAAGATACCAATAACAATAGATGGAATTGAGGTGGTAATCAAAAAACTCCCGACACTCAGAAGCCCAGGTCTGGATGGTTTCACAGGAGAATTATACAAAGCATTTAAGGAAGAGCTAACCCCTATCCTTCACAGACTATTCCAAAAAATCCAGAATGATGGAAAACTCCCAAACTTTTTATATAAAGCCAGCATCATCGTAATCCCAAAACCAGATAAAGACATAACAAAGAAAGAAAACTTCAGGCCAATATCGCTGATGAACACAGACACTAAAATCCTCAAAAAAATACTGGAAAATCACATCCAACAACACATTAAAAAGATCATACACCATGACCAAGTGGGATTCATCCCAAGGATGCAAGGATGGTTCAAAATTCACAAATCAGTAAGTGTAATACATCACATAAACAAAAGCAAAGACAAAAATCACATGATCATATCAATAGAAGCAGAAAAAGCATTTGGTAAGGTATAGCACCCATTCGTGATAAAAACACTCACCAAAGTGGGAATAGAGGGAGCATTCCTCAACACAATAAAGGCCGTATATGAGAGACCTACAGCCAACATCATACCCAATGGGCAGAAACTAAAATCTTTTCCACTAAGATCAGGAAGAAGACAAGGTTGTCCACTTTCACCACGTCTATTCAATATAGTATTGGAAGTTTTAGCCACAGTAATGAGACAAGAAAAGGAAATAAAAGGCATCCAAATTGGAAAGGGGGAAACAAAACTGTCATTGTTTGCAGATGACATGATAGTGTACATAGAAAATTCTACAGGCTCCACCAAAAAACTGCTCAACCTAACAAAAGAATTAGGCAAAACAGCAGGATACAAAGTCAATATCTAGAAATCAAAGGCATTTTTTTATACCAACAATGAAACAGCAGAAGCAGAAATCAAGAAAAAAATCCCATTCATTATAGCAAAAAGAAAAATAAAATACCTAGGAATAAACCTAACCAAAGAGGTAAAAGACCTGTGTGCAGAAAACTACACAACACTGAAGAAAGAAATCAAGGAAGACACAAACAAATGGAAACATATACTGTGTTCATGGATCAGAATTAACATCATCAAAATGTCCATACTAATGTTTCAGGGTGGGCTGGAATGGGAGTAAAAGGGAGAAAACTGTACTTGAACAATGATTAAAATAAAAAAAAATGTAAAAAACAAATGTCCAAAGCAATTTACAGATCAATGCAATACCTATTAAAGTACCAATGACATATTTCACAGACATAGAACAAACACTTCAAAAATTTATATGGAACCATAAATGGCCCCGAATAGCTGCTGCAAGTTTGAGAAAGAAAAGCAAAGTAGTATGGGTCACAATAACTGATACCAAATTGTATTACAAGGCCAGTGTAATCAAAACAGCCTGGTACTGGCATAAAAACAGGCACATGGAACAATGGAATACAACAGAGAGCCCAGAAATAAACCCAAGTCTCTATGGTCACTTATCCGACAAAGGGGGCAGCAACATAAAATGGAGTAAAAACAGCCTCTTCAACAAATGGTGTTGGGAGAATTGCACAGCTATGTGCAAAAAAAATGAAACTCAATCACCAACATACACCATACACAAAAATAAACTCAAGGTGGATAAAAGACTTAAATACAAGTTGTAATACCATAAAAGTTCTAGAGGAAAACATCAGCAGGACAATCTCAGATATTCCACACAGCAATATTCTCACTGATATGTCCCCTAGAGCAAGGGACATAAAGGGAAGAATAGACAAATGGGGCCTCATCAAAATGAAAAGCTTCTGCATGGCTAAAGAAAATAGTATTAAGATAAAAAGAAAACCAACTGTATGGGAAAATATATTTGCCAATGATACCTCAGACAAGGGTTTAATCTCCAAAATATATAAGGAACTTACATGATTCCACTCTAAGAAGACAAGCACGTCAATTAAAACATGGGCAAAGGACCTGAACAGACACTTCTCCAAGGAGTATACACAAAAAATCCAGAGAAACATGAAAAGATGCTCAATATCACTAGCCATCAGAGAGACGCAAATTAAAACCACAGTGAGATACAACTTCACATCAGTCAGAATAGCCATCATAAACAAAGCAACAAACAACAAGTGTTGGAGAGGTTGTGGAGAAAAAGGGGCCCTAGTGCACTGTTGGTGGGACTGCAGACTGGTACAACCACTATGGAAAACAGTATGGAACTTCCTGAGAAAACTAAAAATGGATCTGCCTTTTGACCCAGGAATTCCACTGCTAGGATTATATCCTAAGAACCCTAAAACACCAATCCAAAAGAATCTATGCACTCCAATGTTCATAGCAGCACAATTTACAATAGCTAGATGCTGGAAGCAACCACGATGCCCATCAGTAAATGAATGGATCAGAAAACTATGGTACATTTATACAATGGAATTCTATGCAGCAGAAAGAAAGAAGGAGCTGCTACCCTTTGCGAGAGCATAGATGGAGCTGGAAAGCATTATGCTAAATGAAATAAGCCAGGCAGTGAAAGACAAATACCATATGATCTCACCTTTAACAGGAACCTCAACAACAAAACAAACAAACAAGCAAAATATAACCAAAGACATTGAAATGGAGAACAGGCTGACAGTGACCAGAGGGTAGAGGGGAGGGAATTTTAGAGGAAAAGGGGTAGCGTTTACAGGAACAAGTATAAAAGACACATGAACAAAAACTAGGGGGGAGTTGAAATGGGAGATGGGAAGGGCTGCGGAGGGGGCTGGGATGGGAGTAAAAGACAAAACTGTACTTAATCAACAATTAAAATAAAAATTAAAAGAATTAAAGGGAATAATTAAAGAAATAAAAATATAAAAATGTATTGATTTCCTTATAAAAATTAAACCTTTTTAGTTTGATATCAGTACAAAACTAATCAGAAGGAAGTAGAAACAGTAGATTGCCCAAAAATTAAATTTATTTACATAAAAATTCACAGTGTGACCAAAAAAAGTATAATAATCACTTGGTGAGATATATAGGAGCCATGATTTAGTTATGTGAAATAAACTTATTTATATACCTCTCTTGAACAACAAAATTAATTATGTGATAGTAAACTGTGTCACAAAATCAAAAAGTCAACCATTAAAAATTAAAAGTCATATGTAAGGGAATATTTATCCAAATATTGAGTAATGAATGATTTTTAATATCTCCTGTTTGGATAATGGGAATGCTTTGAAAGTTTGATGATGGCTAAACAGATTCTCTCCCCAGAATGATACAAATATAGACAAAATTTTCCATGTCAATTTAGGAAGTTTACAGACTTCCACAGAGACCATTAATAAATTCTTGGTTAGAGTTCCATTTTAGCTTAAAATACATAGAAAGCACATAAAAGAAAAATAATATAAGCATGATTTTTAAAGGTAAAACATATGCCCAAAACTATATATAAGCATCATATAAACAAAACAAAAATTGGGGAAGATGTTATAAAACTATATGATAATATTTAATGACTGTTGAAAATAAAGGTTATAAAAACTTAAAATATTTTAAAAGAGTTTCCCAATGAATTGTACTATGTTAGAAAAAGCACAGAATAAGGAATTCTACTGAATCCTAAATATTTGACAAAGTATTCTTCACAAATAAAGGTAACAAAAAGAATTCTCAGATATTGAAGGATTCTAAAAGTAAAAAGTCCATATATACTTTTGCCCACAGACACTTTATGATTCAAATACTTGAAAATGTTCTACAATAATTCAAGAACAAACAAAATCAAGAATGTACGAATGAAAAAAAAAGTATTAGAGGGCCAAGAATAAGCCAAGAAATTACTTAAGTGAAAAAAGCTAGATGTGTATTATAAGTGCCTGCTATATTTTCAATCTATATCACACAAAAATCTGGAAGTGGCTGAAAGTTTGTGGGTAATTTTTTTCCTTACATCTTTTATTAATAAAATTAACTATTTATAATTTAGCTTCCAGTATGTCTTTATGATTACTTTTATAATCAGAAGAAGGAGTAAATGATATTCTGAAAGGGAACTGATTTTTTGTCTATTTTATGGAAAGAGTGCTCATACCACTGCAGAACATTAAAATTTTGCTGAAGATTTCTCAACTTTTTAGTGTTTACAGTATGATTCTTATCTAGACAAATCATTCACCTTTGTATCCTTATATGTCAATAATTCCTGTTTGGTGAAGATTAAATGAGATCAGTTTTGGCAGAAACGATTTCCTTACCACAGGCACCGTTTAAAAGAAAACATGCTCAGGGTTGTCAATGTGGCTACTTATTTTCTTCCTGAAGATATTCATTTGTGGAAAAAGTTTCTCTGCTCTCTAACTTTACCTCTTGAAAATTTGGGTTCTTTATAAGATACATGTTTTCTCCTTTGTGTTTGTGTTCCCCACACATTTTAAAAAATCTACCTAGAATAAAAAGCCAGTAAACCTTCACTTTTATTCTTCTAAAATTTTTATCATAGAAACTATTTTGTGTTTTCTGATGTTCTTGTTTTAATGAACTTATTTCAGTGGCACTGGTTAATAAAATTATATCAGTTTCAAATGTACAATTCTATAATACATCATCTGTATACTGTATTGTGTGTTCACTACCCAAAGTCAGATCTCCTTCCATCACCATTTATTCCCCCTTTACTCTCTTTTACCTTTTTCCATCCCCCATTCCCTTTGGTAATCACAATCCTGTTATCTGTGTCTATGAGTTTGTTTGTTTGTTTGTTTGCTTGTAATTTTGTTTTTAGTGAGTTGTTTTGTTGTTGTTGTTGTTTGCTTAATCCCTTTACCTTTTTCTGTTGTTCTTTGTAGTAGACCATTCTGCATGGTGTGGGCCCAGCTCCCACTCAGAGATACACAGGACCCATGCCCACAGATAGGTTCTCCCATGGAGAATCAGGCCTGCAATGTGCCTAGGCCACTATGAGTCTTGGTTTTTTGCTAAAACTCCCTCACCCTGAATTGAGGACATTTACTGCAAAGCAATTTCCTAAAAACAATGCTAAACCTTCCAAGGATGAGTAATCAGCTCAACTACTTTTCCCTTTTCATTTGCAAATATCCCTCTTCTGTGATGTGATTAGCAGCATTGGCTCCTTTGTTTGCTATAAAAGGTAACCACCTAAAGCAAGTCTGTGCATAGTAAATGAGGACCATCATGTAATGGGCAGAGAAATTCAATAAAGGCCTGGGATGGCGAAGGCTGTGGCTTTTGCTCCCCTTGAAAGAAAAGCCATGCTGTCCCTTTTCCTTCACCAGACTCAGTAGTCTGTATGAATGTCTCATTTCATCCATAATGACGAGGACACTGTGGGCCGCTGTCTGCAACAGTTCTTGTCTGAACTTTTCTTAAGGGTTTCAAGTAGATTGAGGATACATTGTGTTAAAATGACTGAGTTGTTATGGATGAATCATATACCTCTAACATAAATGTTGACCCTCAGCTGAGCAAACCAAAAAAAAAGTCTATTTTTGTTTCCCCTTAATTTTCAGGTAGATGATGAGAAGAAGACATCACATGAGATGGATACCACCCTGAGAATGATCAATAGTTCAAGGTTTCAAGTGTCTAAGTTCATCCTGATGGAGCTCCCAAGCATTCATGAGTGACAGCACTGGCTCTTCCTACCCCTGGCTCTCCTCTATGTCTTAGCTGTTGGTGCCAATCTCCTCATCTTGATCACCATCCAACGTGAGCCTTCTCTGCACCAGTCTGTGTACCATCTCTTTGATATCCTGGCTGTAGTGGGCATTGGCCTGGCCACCACCAGCATGCCCAAGATCCTGGCCATCTTCTGTTTTGATGCCACAGTCATCAGCTTTCCTCAGTGTTTTGCTCAGATTTATGCTATCAACTCTTTTATGGGCATAGAGTCAGGCATTTTTCTCTGCAAGGCTGTGGATAAATATGTAGCTATTTGCTATCCCCTTCAGTATCCCTCTATAGTCACTAAAGTTTTTGTGATCAGTCACAATATCTATGATACTCAGAAATTTTCTGTTGACCATTCCACTGCCTATATTGGCTGCCCAGCGACACTACCGCTCCAGAAATAAGATTGATAACTGCTTGTGTTCTAACTTGGGTGACATCAGTCTTGCCTATGATGACATTACCATTAATCAGTTTTATCAGTTGGCCTTGGCCTGGGTTATAGTTGGGAGTGACATGGGTTTGATCTTTACTTCTTATGCTTTGATTATTTGCTAAATGATGAGGTTGAACTCTGCTGAAGCAACATCTAAGGCCCTGAATACCTGCAGCTCCCATCTCATCCTCATTCTATTTTTCTACATTGCCATTGTTGTAGTATCTGTCACCCATCTGGCTAGAGGAAGATTTTGCTTTATCTCTATTCTACTCAATGTGCTGCACAGTGTCATTCCCCCAGCCTTGAACCCTATGGTGTATGCTCTTAGGACCCGGGAGCTGAGAGTGGGCTTCCAGAGGCTAGTGGGTTTGGATGAGAATGTGTCCAGGAAGTGAGCCAACTTAAATGATAAAATTCTATAATTGGTATTAAAGAAAAAGCACAGACTTTGGAGCACAAGAGTCTTGGGTTAAAATTTCATGCCTTTCAATTGCTAGGAATGTTGAGTCAAATTAATTCATCTATGCTGTATAGCATATTTGCAAGGCACTGTTGTAAATTCATCAAATTGCCATAATAGCCTTATGAAACAATTACAATTGTTACTTATATGTTTTGCCCACGAGGCAAGAAAGTTGAGAAACTTGCCCAAAGTCAAGTGGGAGGAAGTTTCAGAATGAGATTAGAAACCAACCAGTCAGGCTCTAGAGTCCTTGCTTTTCTTTCTATTCCAGCTCACTACTAATTTTTAAAAATGTAAATTAAGATGACAATAGAAAGGAATTGTATCTAAGTGAAATTATATATCATTTCTCTTAATACAAAAAAATTCATTTAAAATTGTCAGCAATTTTCCTATCTAATGATAAATACAGCATACTTAAAATCCTCTAGAAAGAATCACTCTAGAGTATACTCTTAGTTATATAAGTCAAGAATTTGACAAGAATTGTTTTGTCACTTTACAAACTGTCAATTTATGGGTTAATTTGCATTAAATACTAAAAAGAATATTGCAACTAATTTTTTTATATTCAACATTACTTGAATTTCTCTAGTAACTTAAGAAAATTCCAGTGAGGTCTTATGGGTCATTAGCACTATAAAGGACATCAAAATTCTCTGAAGTGAAACTTTCCCTGTAAGAGAAATGACATAAGTGGATAGGAAAAAGGGAAGTAGGTAAAATTGTTTATTTGTTTATTTCAATGCCAAAGTATAGATCAGCAAGGGTGAAATGTTGGTTCCAGGATATTTGGATTAGTTTACAAGGCTCTCCTGACCCAAACACATGACATTATGGCAAACTTTGGAAAGAAAAGCCTAACTGTGCCAATAAACTTGGAAGCCCAACAGTGAAGGCCATCAAAATTTAAGGAAATGAATCATCTTTCCTTTGGCAGAGTAAGTTAATTAGCAAAGGCTCTATTATATCTTGATAATGCAGAACTGGACCATGTGCTTTCATCTTTTTTAACAGGGGTCCCACATACCTGTGGCTGATACCGGCCAGCAGTATCCATCTCTGCTGCAGATGCTCATCGAAACACGAGAAAAACATACACAGAGACAACCAGGTCCTGTGGGGGAATAGGGACAGAACGGCCACTCTCTCTAGTGGAGAGTGCCCCGTTTCCATTCCCAAGCAGATTTTTATTGAGAATACAGATTTAGTTTGTGGATTCACAGTCCGTCAGAAAAGATCAAAAGAAGTAGGTGACTTATAAAAGTGCAAACAGAATCCTTGCTGTGATTCTGGGCAGAGTTTGGAGTTTAACATATGGCTCAAAAGGCCTTCATATTCTAATTTAATAACATCCTCCAGCAAACAGATCTCACCAGATCTTGCGTATTCTATGTCCCAGGCCTGATTACCCCAGGGGTCCGCCATTTCTGGTCTGGGCTGCACCACCCCTGTTATTTACACAGAGGAGACAAAGGCAGCCAGGAGACTTGGATTTCTCACTTCTAAGACAAGGACTTGGGCTTTGACAAAGCCGAGGGGGCAGGGGTTGATGTCCATCACCCCTTCATTTCCACAGCCCCAAGTCCCTTCCCAGAGGCCTCTGCATGATCATGCCTGTCTTAGATGATCCCCTCCGTGGGAAATCTTACCCGTCATTGGCTAAGCATAGGAGGGTTACAGCTTCCTGAGACCAGGCAGGGAAGTCCCCAACACATACCCAGAACAGAAACATTGACAGGTGATAAAGAGTAGGCATTAGTGAATGGGTCAAGTAGCCTGTTCCCCTTTCCATACGCTGTTTGGATAAAGTCCGCAAGACTCTTTGACATTTCAAGGGAAAAAAATAAGTCCTAAAAGAAAGATATGGATTTTTTTTCTAATCTGGCCATTGAAGAGATTGGATTTCCAATTCTGCTAATGTCAGAGTATGATTCAGACGAAGCCTCCCAGTAAGACAAGTAAAAATGATAGATAAAACAGCTTTATTTTTTCATGTTTTTTTTATTTTAAGTATATTTTGTTGATTATGCTATTACAGTTGTCCCATTTTTTCTCCCCTTTATCCACCTCCACATTGTACCCTGCTCCCTCCAGCAACCACCCACCTTATTTCATATCCATGGGTCATATATATGAGTTCTTTGGCTTCCCTATTTCTTATACTATTCTTAACCTCCTCCTGTTTATTTTACACCTACCAATTTCAGCTTTAAATGTGTACAGAGAGACTAGAAAAGTAACAAATTACTAAAAAAAAATTATGTGGCTAAATATGAGTGCAAACAAAAAAAACTCAGAGAGACTTTCACCTTCAATGTGTAAAGAGCTTAGAAGCTAGTCCTATCCTTACATTAGGAAAAGGCAGAAAAAGGTGAAAATCAACCACTTTTCTTAGACCCTTCAGAGAACTGAGGTCACAGGGCTAACTAACATCCTGGAGTCAGAGAAATATCCTTCCCCTGGATGAGATATGGCTCTAGTAATGTAAAAATAAGCTTCCTCCTCCCACTACAAAACCCACCAACACTAACACATTAAATACATACATACATACATACATACATACAAATGGAGAGCCATTGAGGAAACAGAAGAAGATTGGGGAAACTCTAAAGATGAAAGATGATTGTGATGGAATTATAGAGGACTAGAACTCAAAAGGAGCAGGGGAAAGGACTGTTACAAAATAATGTAGATTCAGACTGAGGAATGTCTATTACTGAGAAGCAGAAGGCTTAGAAAACCAAGCTGGTGATTAATGGATAGTCAGGCATGTCTAGCCTCCTGAACTCACACTCTTGGACCAAAAAGTGGGCTGAAAGTCAAGCAATATTGGTTGACTTTCAATTCCCAGAATATTAGAGACGGTGTCAAAAAACAAAGCAGCAACCACATGCCTATAAACAACCATGACCCATGATTCATGGCAAACAAGCTTCAACCATAAATCAAGCTATTTGCACCTCACACTTCCCCTACAACAGGTTGCATCAAACAAATACAGCAGCATCCCAACATTGCCTACAAGAAAAATCAACAAACCAATGTCCGAAATGGCTTGATCTAAGACAGGTTTCTTTCTGACTATAGGCCGCTAGGCTCCTTTTTTCATATAACATTTGCTTAAGAAAACTTATAATCATAAATTCCTTTTCTGCCCTTTTGCAGTGTATATGAATCATCTTCTAATCTTTTGCCAGTTACCCCAGGAAATGTCTTTCTCAAGGACCTGGGAACTATCTCCTGAAATTCAACCATTAAAGAAGATACCCCATCTCTCAGTCTCTGTGGAGAGTAGGAGCCTAACTTCCTTGGGCGCCAATTAGCAAACACAGATGGCCTCATCACAGACAAACATGTGCAATCTCAGAAATAATTCAATGTGCTTGACACATCTCATTGATCAACCTCCCACTAAAATCCTTTAGGACTTTTCCACTAGCTCACACCAGGGCTTAAACCCATTGCACCTGACACCTTATCTCAGCCCAGTCCAGACTTTCACTTTAGCAGAACTGGGTATCCAGACTTGGTCTGTGCTCTCTTCCCCATTTCTGGCAATAGTATCAGAATAAAATCAACTTCCATTTGCTCCTCCAGCTTAATACAATTTTTCATTAACACTAAAAACCACCATCTATTTGGGCAAAATCAAGATGAGTGGCATTGAAGTTAATAAGCACAATTCACACCCAAAGAGATAGAATACATTCTAAAAGCTCTTCTCAAGGTAACCTTCTCTATGCCAGCTCTCTAACTCAGGATTTCAAAGTCACTCTCTTCTCAGGTCTAGAGGTGATGACAAATACTGTTATTAGTCCCAGGTAACTGCACTATCACTTTAGGGCTCTTACTGACCATATCCTTATACATAGGCTCTTTGTAAGTAATTTCTTCTCAAATTACTCTAATTTGAGAAATAAACAGTGTTGACAAGGATGTAGAGAAAGGGAACTCTTGTGCACTGTTGGTGGAAATGTAAATTGATGCAGCCACTATGAAAAACAGTATGGAGGTTCCTCACGAAAATTGAAAATAGAGCTACCATATGACCAAGTGATTCTACTCCCAAGTATTTATCTAAAGAAAACAAAACACTAATTTGAAAAGATATGTGTACCCCCATGTTCACCGCAGTATTATTTATAATGGCCAAGAAATGAAAACAATCTAAGTATCTATCAGAAAATGAATGGATATAGAAAATGTGAGGATAGATAGATAGATATAGATATAGATATAGATATAGATATAGATATAGATATAATGGAATACTATTCAACCATAAAAAGAATTAAGTTTTGCCATTTATGACAATACAGATGGGCTTTGAGGGCATTGCACTAAGCAAAATAAGTCAGACAGATAAAAGCAAATACCATATGATCTCACTTATATGTGGAATTTTTAAAAAATGTCTTTATGGATACAGAAAACAGATTGGTGGTTGTCAGTGGCAGGGGCAGGAGTTGAAATAAGGGAGTCAAAAGGTACAAATTTCCAGTTATACAATAAATAAGTCATGGGATGTACTGTACAGCACAGTGACTATAACTAAGAATACAGTTGATCCTTGGACAACACAGTATTTGAACTGGGCAGGTCCACTTTTTGTGGCTTTTTTTTCAATAAATATACAGTGTGTTCCCTGTATCACCAGGTTTCCCATCCATAGACTCAACCAACTGTGGATCAAAAATAATAATTTTTATCCACAGTTGGAAATTTGCAGATGCAGAGGGTTGACTATATACATTGTTTTATTCCATTTTCTATAAGGCACTTGAGCAGCCACAGAGCTTTGGTATGGGAGGAGCAGGTCCTAGAACCATTCCCCATGGATACTGAAGGATGACTATAGTTTGAGGGGAGTCAAAAAGTTACACACAGACTTTCAACTTCACAGAAGTTGGCACCCTTAACCCCCATGTTGTTCTATGCTCAACTATACTGTATTTTGCATATTTAAAAGTTGCTAAGAGAGGGTAAGTCTTAATAGTTGTCATCACATACAAAAAATAATGTATAACTATGTGTGGTGATGGATGTTAACTAGATTTATTGTGGTGATCACTTTGCAATATGAACAAATATTGAATCATTATGCTGTGCACCTGAAACTAATATAACATTACTTGTCAATTATACTTCAATAAAAAGAACTTTTTAAATTATTCTAATTTGAATGGGCCATCTGTTCCCTATTGACACTCCAGCTACTACAATGTTCATTCAGTTAGGTAGTATGGAAATCATTAGCAAGAGCAGTTTCAACAGCCTGATAAGATGGATCTTTAGATGGCCATAGATTAAAAAGGTTAGGAAGTAAAGATAACATTGAAAGATAACTCTAACAAGAGGATGGGTCAGTGAAAGGCAGAGACTGAGGATATAGGAGTGAAACTGGGAAGAGCTGTAGCAAGACCTAGGCAGAAGTATGTGGAGTACAGTTTTTGAAATTGGTAGTCCTTGGAATCCTGATACACTGAGGTGCTTATAACAGAGAGAGGAAGACTGGTGACATAATAAAAAGGAGATAGTTGTGCCATATTCCTTGATTTAAACATAAACATGTTCCAACACCAGTTAATAATTTGTATATATACAAATTATTATAAAAATAATTTGAGCACAACTGAATTTCACATTTGCTTTTGTGTACTTTTGTCCAGTAGAAACACTGGTTGAATGCAGAAAACTGCATCAAGTTCATCACAAGCTGCATAGGAATACACATACCCACTCTCCAGACACTGATCAGCTAGCTTCCTTCTCTTCACAACTTTCAGTCTGACTTCAGATAAAGCTCCTTCTACCACTGCACAATAATCCACAAGCTGCAACACCTCTGCATTTCCACAGCAAACTACTATCTTCTTTAAAGTGTTATATGCATTGTAGTATTTGTGTTTTTCTTAACCATTGTAAAACTCTGCTACTGTTTATACTAGTTTTCTATATTTTTAATGTGTCACTGATGAAGCTGTTGAATGCTGTCCTCCTAACTCGATCTTTCCATAAATCCAGTAGTTTTACATACGGGATATTACATAGCACGGTGAATTTTAGGAACTTATGTGTCACGTAACAGAACTCACTATACTTTCTAGAGTGAGTGGGGAAGAAATCAAGCTTAGACAGAAAGGAGAACATACCTTCACCCAGTGTTTCAACCTGGCAAAGCTGTCCAACTTGTGGGCTGCCCCTGGGACTAGGTGGGATTAGGACTGTTCCCAGAAGTGACTAAGACAAGCCTCCAAAGTTACTGGGGACCTTTCCCACTGGAGTGAGACAACAAACAGCCCTAGAGGAAGTTGGATGAGAGAGAGGATTGTCATGGGATAGGCCCATGGAGGATCAGACCTCAACCAGGTCATTTCACAGATGTGATTTCTTACCAAAACCCAGGAGACATAAGGAGAGAGCTAGATCTGCTTTTAGCAACCAAAGGCCAACCACAGACAGCAAAAGCCAGAAGAAAAGCATCCCAGAAGGAAGCACCAACCTCATGGCCCCTCCCACAGAAGTAAGTAAACCAGCCAACATCATAGCTGGGGATAATCAGTGGAGGCAGTCCACCTCCTTGGACTCTATCCGGGTCTATGAATCTGGCTCACTATCTGTGGATTTCTCAACCTGCCTTTCTTCACTTTCCATCAGGCTCTCTTTACCTGTGCAGGGGCTGAGAGCTGTATCTGGGAATGAGGCCAAAGAGATGAGGCTAAGCTCTGATATGGCCACATTGGAAAACATGGGGCTCACCAGCTGAAGAAATGTGCAAAGAAACTCTCTTGGCTCTCACAGTGTCAGCTACACTGGAGGCTCTCAGTAAAAATTTGGTGACTAAATGACCAAACTAAGTGATTTGTGCATAATAAGTTATAAAGCAAAGATTCCAAAATAAGAGGATTTTATGAATCATGTTCAATTCTTTCATGATTTAGACCTCTTATACCTTATGAAATACATTGTTAATGTTTTATTTGTAAAACACAAAAGCCAACAACATTCTTCATGTAAAATTTAATACTTTTATTAAATCAACTAACATAGAAATTAGATGGGATGCTATGATTATTGTTTTACATTGTTCTGATTAAAATAAAATATATAAATGAGATATAATATTTAGAAAAGAGAGTTTCAAACTGTAATTTTTACAACATTTATGAGGTCATACTAGAAAATCAGAAAAAAAAGAACTTTTTTACATTTTTAAGTATATTTTATTGATTATGCTATTACAGTCATCCCATTCTTTTCTCCCTTTATTCCCCCATGCCCTGCAACCCATCTCCAACCAGCATTTACCCCTTGGCCCCCTTAGTTCATGTCCATGGGTTGTACATATAAGTTCTTTGTCTTCTCCATTTCCCATACCATTCTTAACGTCCCCCTGTCTATTTTCTACCTATAATTTATGCTTCTCACTCTCTATACATTTCCCCCATTCTTCCCCTCTTCCTCCCCACTGATAACCCTCCATATAATCTCCATTCTATGATTCTGTTCCTGTTCTAGTTGTTTGCTTAGTTTGTTTTTGTTTTAGTTTTTAGGTTCAGTTGCTGGTAGTTGTGAGTTTGTTGTCATTTTACTGTTCATATTTTCAATCTTCTTCTATTTCTTAGATGAGTCCCTTTAACATTCATTTAATAATGGCTTGGTGATGATGAACTCTTTAACTTGACCTTATCTGGAGAAGCACTTTATCTGCCCTTCCATTCTTTTCTTTTAAATATATTTTATTGATTATGCAATACAGTTGTCCCATTCCCCCTTCATTCCCCTTCATCCCCCTCCACCTTATACAACCCCTCCCACCTACATTCTCCCCCTTTAGTTCATGTCCATGTGCTATAAATTCTCTAGCTTCTACATTTCCCATACTATTCTTGCCCTCCCCCTTTCTATTTTCTACCTACCATCTATGCTACTTATTCTCTGTACATTTCCCCCCTCTCTCCTCCTCCCACTCCCCTGTTGCTAACCCTCCATGTGATCTCCATTCCTATGGTTCTCATCCTGTCCTATTTGTTTGCTTAGTTTGTTTTTGTTTTAGGTGTGGTTGTTAATCATTGTGAGTTTGCTGTCATTTTACTATACATGCTTTTTATCTTCTTTTTCTTAGATAAGTCCCTTTAACATTTCCTATAATAAGGGCTTGGTGATGATGAACTCCTTTAACTTGACCTTATCTGAGAACCACTTTATCTGCCCTTTCATTCTAAATGAAAGCTTTGCTGGATGGAGCAATCTTGGATGTAGGTCCTTGCCTTTCATGACTTGGAACACTTCTTTCCAGCCCCTTATTGCCTACAAGGTGTCTTTTGAGAAATCAGCTGACAGTCTGATGGGAACTCCTGTGTAGGTGACTGTCTCCTTATCTCTTTGTTGCTTCTAGAATTCTCTCCCTCATTTTTACCTTGGCTAATGTAATTATGATGTGCCTTCGTGTGTTCCTCCTTGGGTCCAACTTGTTTGGGACTCTGAGCTTCCTGGACTTCCTGGAAGTCTATTTCCTTTGTCAGATTGGGGAAGTTCTCCTTTATTATTTGTTCAAATAATTTTTCCACTTGTTGCTCTTCCTCTTCCCCTTCTGGTATCACTATACTTCTGATGTTGGAATGTTTCAAGATGTCCTGGAGGTTCCTAAGCCTCTCCTCATTTTTTTGAATTCTTATTTCTTCATTCTTTTCTGTTTGGTTGTTTCTTTCTTCCTTCTGGTCCACTTCATTGATTTGAGTCCCAGTTTTCTTCCCATCACTATTGGTTCCCTGTGTATTTTCCTTCATTTCACTTACAGTAGCCTTCATTTTTTCATCTAATTTGTGACCAAATTCAACCAATTCTCTGAGCATCCTGATCACCAGTGCTTTGAACTGTGCATCTGATAGTTTGGCTATCTCTTGGTCACTTAGTTGTATTTGCTGTGGAGCATTGATTTGTTCTTCCTTTTGGGCCATTTTTTTTTTTGTCTTGACATGCCTGTTACTTATGAGAGGTGGAGCCTTAGGTGTTCACCAGGGCGGGGCAACCCAGTTGCTGGGTTGTGATGCTGTATGTAGGTCTGAGAGGGAACAATGGCACTTGCTCTGCTCTCTGTCAGATTTCAATCCCTTGAGCTGCTTCCCCCAAGCAAACTGGGCCTTTCTGGTGCTAATTCCCATATGGGTGGATTTGTGCACATTCTAGGACCCCATGGGTCTCTCCAGTGAACTCTCCTGTGAGGCTGGGAGTCTCTCCCTGTGCCTCAGCCCCCACAGGTGTTTTCAATCAGTGCCCCAAGGCTCTTATTTCCCAGCACTGGGAGCCTGCATTGTGTGCAGTGCCTTGCTTCACAATCGCTGCCTTGCTGGGTCTGCCCATTGCCACCCCATGCCCGGAGTCTGCCAGCCACTGACTGTGCACCCAGGGTCCACCCACTGTGGTCTTGCGCGTCCAGGATGCCTTAAGTGCCTGGTGCCATGGCTCTTTGTGCCATGACCCCTCTCTGCCCAGTGGCCCGACTCCACCCCTCCTACCTGTCTGGATGAACATGTCTGTTTTAACTCCTTGGTTGTCTGACTTCCATATAGTTCAATTTTCTGTCAGTTCTGGTTGTTATTCTGTTTCTAAATTGTTGTTGTCCCTATCTTGGTTGTGGGAGGAGGCACAGTGTGTCTACCTATGTCTCTATCTTGGCCAGAAGTCAACTAAAAAATAATTATAACTGACAATAAAATACTAAAGTGAATCTAAAGCAGAATAACAGAAATCAGCAGGTTCTCTAGGTACTAGTATTTAATTAGAAATTTTACTCTAGAGAAAATTCCACTCAAAAAACTTCAAATATAGTAAAAAATTAGTGAGGAATGTTAACACATATAATGTATGTTTGTTAATGACAGATATGAAAAGATTTAAGTAATGGAAGAGATGCATAAAATTGCAGAACAAGAAGAAAAATATTTTTAAGATATTATTTTTATAAATTAATTTTTATATTTCATAAGACCTCAGTTAAATTTAGATATTTTTTGGAAATTAACAAAAAAAGTTAAGATGCTCTTGGCAGTCTAAATGTTGGCAAGAGCTTTAAAATTTAAAGTGTAAAATGTTAAGTGAATAAAAGATCTCTTGTGTATTAAATCTCTTAAAAATCTAGAAATGATTTACTCACCATAGTACTCTCATCACAATGCACAGACAGAAAAATGAGATGATAAATTAGAGCTAGTGCATATAAGAACTTACTGTATATGAAAGGAAGCATCAACAATTAATAGAAAAAGAAACTAGAATTATTACTTTACTATTATTTTAAAAAACAATACAAATACATTCTCTCCTCTATAGACCAAAGATAAATGAGTTACATTTCTGTAATTAACCATTAAAACAGAAAAATTAGTGAGAAATGAATATTAATCAAAATTCCAAGTTGAAGGTGATTTTCTAATTCATTCAGAGTATATTGCCCATTTTCTCTTTCTTATGAAATAACTTGAAAGTGTTCTACACAAAGCAAGATTTTTTTTAATCCTCACATGGAGATATGTTTATTGGTTCTTTAGAAAGAGAAAGGGAGAGACCAAGGGGAAAAGAATCAGTGTGAGAGAGGAACATCAGTTGCCTCCCATACACATCCAGACCAGGGATCAAACCACAACCTAGGTATGTGTCCTCACTGGGGATGGAACCCATAACCTTTTGGACAAAGGTTGTGGGTACAGGTTATGGGTAAAAGTTGTGTGTACAGGGACAAAGCTTCAATAAACTGAGCCACCCAGCCAGGACAGCATGCAAGATTTGAATCAAAGTAAAGACTTCACAAATGGAGGACTGTTATGAAAAGATATATGGTCACCAAGCACTTATTATGTGAAATATTAAAGGGACTTATCTAACAGAAAGAATATAAAAAACAATTACAGTAAAATGACAACAAACTGAAAACTATCAACTGAACCTAAAAAAAAAAACTGAAACAAACTAAGCAAACAATGAGAACAGGAACAGATTCACAGAAATAGAGATCACATGGAAGGTTATCTGCAGGGGAAGCAGGGAGAATGGGGGAAGAGGTACAAGGAATAAGAAGCATAAATGGTAGGTACAAAATAGACAGGGGGCAGTTAGGAACAGTATGGGAAATGGAGAAGCCAAAGAACTTATATGCATGGCCCATTGACATGAACTAAAGGGTGGGGGAGGCGGGTGATAGTGGGTGTTGGGTAGAGGGTGGAGGGGAATAAAGAGGAGAAAAAAATGGGACAACTGTAATAGCACAATCAATAAAATATATTTTTAAAAAAGAAAAGATATATGGTGAACATTGATTTTACCTAGTATAAACATCTAAATATGTAAATGTCAAAATCTCCATGGCAATTATTGTCATTAAATCTAACACATGTTAAAATTCCCTTTAAAAAATACAGTATTATGTCCCTGGCTGGTATACCTCAATGGATTGAGCATGGGCTGTGGACCAAAGGGTCACAGGTTCGATTCCCAGTCAGGGCACATGCCTGGGTTGCAGGCAGGCCAGGTCCCCAGTGGGGGCCACACGAGAGGCAACCACACATTGATGTTTCTCTTCCTTTCTCCCTCCCTTCCCCTCTCTCTAAAAATAAATAAATAAAATCTTTAAAAATATATGGTATTATGTCTTTTAAAAATAATGTCCTTAGGGAAGTCTTACTAAAATCTGCAGGTGAAAAATCAATAAACTGAGAAAATATACATCTTAATATGTTTTCGATTTAACTTTGGTAATCAGAAGGGGGCAAAAGCTTATACCTTAAAAGAACCATTTGTGTTAAGCAATCAGCAATAGTTTGACAGAAAATATACAATAACTAAACACAGAATACTAAGGTTTTTAGCTCCAGCTCATTTATTATTTAAAACTCTAAACTCAGATAAATCATGCCACTTCTGTGATTCTCAATTCCTCAAATATGAAAAAAGGCCTTTCAAAGGTCCTATACAAAACAAAGCCATTATGATAACTCTTGTTCTTACTTCTGTTCTTCCCTGGAAGACCTCCAAAAAAGAATATATCTATTATGTCTTTAGTATTTACCTCCTGAGGAAGCAGTCCATTCACGATGACTGAACATGTCTCCTGTTTTGTGTCTGCATCTCCTTGCTTCATGTATCAAAACAGCATTGAGTCACATGAAGCCAGTAAATGATTCCTTTCTCTCTTTGTTTCTGATGTAATCTTCCTCCTAGGGCCTCTTTTGGCCATCTTAGTGCTCTTTTCAGAACATTTTCCAGACAAAAGAGACATGGGGAATATCATAATCCATGAGCGAATCTTATATCTTTAAATTAAATCTGAATCTCAGCTGAACACTTAACCAAGCTTCCTTGTTTCCCTTTGTCCACAGACATACAATAAGGATTAAAATGCCCCAATATATGGATATCTCCCAGAGCATAACTAATAATAGCTCAAGACTTCATGGTGCAGCACTGACTCTCCCTGCCCCTGCCTCTGATCTACCTTTTAGCTCTTGGTGCCAATCTCCTCATTGTGACCACCATTCATAAAGAGCTTAACCTGCACCAGCACATGCACCAGTTCCTTAGTATCCTGGCTATAGTGGACATTGACTTGGCTACCACCATCATGCCCAGGATTCTAGCCATCTTCTGGTTTGATGCCAAGGCCATCGGCCTCCCTGAGTGCTTTGCTCAAATCTATGCTATTCACTGTTTTATTAGCATGGAGTCTGGTATCTCCCTTTGTGTGGCTGTGGATAGATATGTAGCCATCTGCCACCAATTTCAATACTCCTCCATAGTTACTGAAGCTTTTGTAGTCAAATCCATAATATTCATGGTGCTTAGGAATGTCCTGTTAACCATCCCAGTGCCTGTACTGGCTGTCCAGAGACACTATTGCTCCAAGAATGAAATTGACCACTGTATGTGCTCTAACCCTGGGATCACTGGTTTGGCCTGTGATGACACCACCATTAATAGGTTTTATCAGTTGGCTTTAGTCTGGGTCATTGGTGGAGGTGACATGGCTCTAGTCCTTATTTCCTATGTTCTGATCTTTCACTCTGTGATGAGGCTGAACTCTGCTGAGGCAATAGTCAAGGCTCTGAGCACCTGCACTTCCCACCTCATCCTTATCTTCTTCTTCTACACAACCATTGTTGTAGTGTCTATATCCCATCAGGCAGCAAAAACAGTTCCTATCTTTCCTGTTCTTCTCAATATGTTTAACATTGTCATCCCCCCAGCCCTTAACCCCATGGCATATGCTCTTAGGGCCCAGGAGCTCAAAGTGAGCTTCCAGAGGGTGCTTAGATTAGATGAGAATGTGTTCCAGAAGTGACACAAACTCAAAGTAGGGAATATGTGGTACTGCAAAAGAGCACAGGTTTTGAAACCAAGTAGACCCTAGATGGGATTTGATTTCCCTCCTTCATTAAGAAATATAATTTACTAGCTAACACATAAACAAAAATTCACACTCTCTAAAAATAAAAATAATGTAAATGAAAATAAATATGAAAGGTAATTTCTGGCTAAGTGGAATTATATAAATTATTTTTATTGGAGCAATATATCAATGCATTTAACATTTTCAGGTATGGAAATAACTCAGACATCCATCAGCTGATGAATGTGCAAACGAAGTGAGATAGATGTACTAACACATGCTATAACATTGATGAACCTTAAAAACATTATGCTAACAATAGCCAAGTGCTGGAAGCAACCTAAATGCCCATCAGTAAATGAGTGGACCAAAAAACTGTGGTACATTTACACAGTGAAATACTATTTAGCAACAAGAAAGAAAGAGCAACAGCTCTTTCTACCCTTTGCAACAGCATGGATGGATCTGGAGAGTATTATGCTAAGTGAAATAAGCCAGGCAGTGAAAGACAAATACCATATGATCTCACGTATAAGTGGTGCCTAATTAAGAAAACAAACAAGCAAGCAAAATATACCCAGAGACATTGAAATAAAGAACAAACTGACAATAACCAGATGGGATGGGGAAGGAGGATTATGGGGGGAAAAAGGGGAAGGGTCATCAAAGAACATGTTTAAGGGATATAAGGACAAAGCCATAGGGGGGAAGGGTGAAGGGGGAGAGGTAGGGTTGGGTGGAGGGGAAATGAAGACGACTGTATTTGAACAACATTTAAAAAATAAAAGAAACATTATGCTAATTTTTAAGCCAGACAAAAAAGGTCATGTATAATTCCATTTATATCAAATGTGCGTAATAGACACATCCACAGAAAAAGAAAGCAGACTGGCAGTGTTTGTCAGGAACCAGAGATGTTGAGCATGGGGGAATGATGATACCTGCTGATGGGTAAGATCCATTTTGTGGGAATGAAAATGTTCTGGAATTCGATAATGGTCAGAATTGCATGATTCTATGAATATACTAAAAACCACTGATTGTATGCTTTAAAATGTTAAATATGTAGTATGTAAATTAAGTTAATTTTTTCAATTACAGTTGGCATTCAGCATTATAAGAGTTTCAAGTTTTTTAAATGTTGCAAGAGACTTGTTTAACAGTAAGGGCAGCAGATTGTCTTTCCTCTGGAAGAATTAGCATAGCAAAAAATTAATTGTGTTTGACAAGAATGTAACATAAATTATTTTGTGGCTTGATAAAGGCTAACCTCTCTCTCTCATTACATATGTAGCTAATTTGTATTGGAGCCAAGAAGCCTTCTGGAAGAAAAGTAATGAGATCACTTGACCCATAATCTCTTCATTTTGGAGTTTGATGTAATATGACCTTCCCTGATGAGTAGATGAAGACAATCCCAACAGAAGTCTAGATTTATTTGCCTCAAAGATCATAGAAGATCACTTAAGGAGATATCTCACCATAAGTAAAGTGTGTGTCCTGGGCTCAAAGGCAAAGCTGGACAAGGGAGAGTTGCCAATTTAGCAAATAAAAATTCAAGATGTCAGTTATTTTAATTTCACATAAATAGCAAATAATTTTTAGTAAAATTATGTGCCATGCAATATTTGGTACCTACTCATACTAAAAAAGTATTCATTGTTTATCTGGAATTCAAACTTAACTTAGTGTCCTATATTTTATTTGGAAAGTCTACAAGGAGTAGATTGCTTCCAGGTCACCATTTGGCTGAAGGCAGAACTCCTCTGACTCTATGGGAATACTCTGGGAAGAATAGTTAAGCATGTAAGTCCAAGCTAAAGGGCTATAAATATGAGAGCCCAAATGTGGAGCATGCTTGACCAAACATAATGTTGAGAAAATGTATTCATGTTACCTCAAAAAAAATTTTACCAATACAGTGTGATATGGCAGTATTAAAAAAGTCATTAAGTCCTCTTCACAGGAAACAGCTATAAAATTAGACAAATTTATCACAAATACTCATTTCATGGCTCTAGAAACCAACCAGTGGAAAGCCACAAATTGACAGGCATTTATTCATGAACTGCTCTTAAACTTCAGGTAGGAGGCATAGGACTCTGTTCTTCCTGCCTGGGCTGCTCCCCTCCAACATCCTCCAGCCCCACTTTGGTTAGTATAGTAGTTTTACCAGGGAAATACTGGGTGTAAAATCAGTAGCTTCACTGCCAGAAGGGGCTGGCTTGATTTGGAAGGAAGAGTGGAAAAGCCATACACAGTGTCAAAAGGAAAGTCCTGCAGCCATTCTAACCAGAGGGTATTATCCTGGTCAGTGAAAGTGGATGTCTATAGACTGACCAGAGGTTTTCAGGTAGATATTACAAAGAGATAAGCATAGAAGGTTTAATAAGCTCTCCACAGATGGCTGACTGACTGGAAGGTTGTGCATACATTCAGAGAAAACAGAGCCAAAACTCTCCACACATCCACTGCCAGGAAACTGAGCATATATGCAGAAGAGACTCAAGAAGTCTAATGAAAAAATAAAAGCTGGAGCAGACTTGAAAACTGCCTGAACTTCAAAGGTGCTGCCCAAGCCATACACAGGCCCATTAGTAGAGGACAGAAGCATTAACTGGGTCAGGTTATTTGGAAGCAAAATCTGATAAATCATTGATAGTTCACTAAGCTATGCAGACACAGGGCAACCCATAAAAATTCAAGCTTAAGTTTTGGCCAGTGGCTCAGTTGGTTGGAGCACTGTCCTGCACACCAAGGGGTTGTGGGTGATATTCCTGGTCAGGGCACATACTTAGGTTACAGGTTCATTTGCTGGGTATGTATAGGAAGCAGCCAATTGAAGTTTCTCTTTCACATCAATGTTTCTCTCTCTCTCTCCCCCACCTGCCCTGCTCCTTCCGTCCCTCCCTTTCTCTCTCTCCAAAATCAATGGGCATATCCTCTGGTAAGGATTTTAAAAAATAAAAATAATAAAAATAAAAATATCTCAGCAGCACATTAGGTAAGCTCTGTGGAAGAGACAATTTCTACAAACTCCAGGAAAAGTAAAAACAAAACAAAACAGCAATAACACTCTAAGGGGGTAAAAGTTTTTTAAAATTCTTACTTTTAAAAAATTTAATTCTGAGACATGCAAAAGAAATTCTGACCTATGGGGAACAGGGGGAAGCAGTCATCAAAATTGTTTCTCTGTGGGCCAGATGTTGGGTTTATCAAAAACAGACTTCAGACCTGCTATTGTAAATATGTTCAAAGAATTAAAGGGAACCGTGTAAAGAATTAAAGGAAAATACAGAGGATCTCAATAAAGAAATAGAAACTATACAAAATAAAACAGGGCAGATGCATGAAAAAAAAAAAGAAAAGAAAAAAACTGTACCACTCTCTTATACCATACACAAAAGTAAACTCAAAATGGATTAAAGACTTAAATGTAAGACATGAACTCATAAAAATTGTGGAAGAAAACATAGGCAGTAAACTCATTGACATCTTTCTTAGTAATAGCTTTTTGAATACGTCTCCTTGAGCAAGGGAAACAAAAACAAAAATAAACAAATAGGACTACATCAAACTGAAAGCTTCCTTACAGTGAAGGAAACCATCAACAAAACGAAAAGACAACCTACTGAATGGGAGGAGACATTCACATGATATACCCAAAAATGGGTTAATATCCAAAATATATAAGGGACTCATAACTCAATAACAAAAAAAAACTGATAAAAAATGTGCAGAGACCATGTAGAGCCATTTTCAAAAAAAGACATACAGATGGCCCACAGACATATGAAAAGATGCTCAATATCACTAACCATCAGAGACATGTAAATCAAAACCGTATGATACATCACCTCACACTTAGCTATAATAAAAAGTAGCTATAATCAAAAAAATCAACAAATAACAAGTCATGTACTGTAGTAGGATTATAAATTGGAGCAGCCACTATGGAAAACAGTATGAAGATTCCTTAAAAATTAAAAACAGAACTATCATATAATCCAGCAATTTCACTTCCGGGTGTTTATTCACTTATGGGTGCTTTGAACTAATTCAAAAAGATATTTGACATGCATCCTTATTTTTATTGCAGCATTATTTATAAAAGCAAAGGTATGGAAGACACCTAGTTGTCCATTAATAAATTAGTGGGTAAAGAAGATTTTGTATGTATATACAATGAAATATTAGCAATTTTTTTAAAATGAGAGAAAAAGTACTAATAACTGATAATACCAACAATATTGAGTTTACTTGACAAGTGAAGAACCACAAATGAAGTTCTTATTTTCCATAAAAAATAAAAAATTAAAAAATTAAAAATAAAAACACTATAAAAAGAATGAAATCTTGCCATTTGCAACAACATGGATGGACTTAGAGGGCCCATGTTAAGTGAAATATGTCTGAGAGAGAAAGACAAATATGGTATGATTTTATTTACATGTAAGATCTTTAAAAAATGTACAAACATAACAAAGCAAAAGCAGACTCATAGACACAGAGAACAAAATGATGGATCCCAGAAAGCATGAGTGAAAAAGATGCAGGGGAATATATTTAATAATATTGTGATAACTTTGCCCAGTCACAGATGGTTACTAAACTTAGTGTGAGGGTTACATTGTAAGGTATATAAATGTCAAATCACTATGTTGTTCATGTGAAACTAATATAATATTGTATGCCAACTATACTTCAATAAACATTTTTAAAAGAAACTATACAGCCCTGGCTGGCGTAGCTCAGTGGATTGAGCGTGGCTGGGAACCAAAGTGCCTCAGGTTCGATTCCCAGCCAGGGTACATGCCTGGGTTGCAGGCCATAGCCCCCAGCAACCACACATTGATCTCTCTCTCTCTCTCTCTCTCTCAAAATGGATGAATAAAATCTTTAAAAAAAAAAGAAAGAAAGAAACTATACAAAAGAATCAAACAGAATTTATGTCATTGAAAGATATCATTACAAAAGAAACTCGCCAGAGAGACTAAACAGCAGGTCTGAGATGAAGAAAGAATCAATGAACTAGAAAATAAATTAACAGAAAGTATACAATCTGATGGGTAGTCATTGAAGTAATGTCCTATAGAGGTACTTGGCAGTTTAAAAATTGCTCCAAACACAATCTCACTTAACCTTCATAAAACCCTGTTAGTTAAATATGCTGTTTAATATTCAGAAATTCTGGGCCCAGCCTTGGCTAGTGTAGCTCAGTGGATTGAGTGCTGGCCTGTGACCCAAAGGATCGCATTTCGATTCCAAGTCAGAGCACAGCCTGGGTTGCAGGCCAGGTCCCCAGTAGGGAGCGTGTCAGAGGCAACCACATATTGATGTTTCCCTCTCTTTCTCCCTCACTTTCCCTCTCTCTAAAAATAAATAAATACAGTCTTTTAAAAAAAAAATTCTGGGGCCCAAGTGTCCATCAGTTGATGAGTGGATAAAACAACTATGGGACATTTACACATCAGATCCACTCAACCATAATAAAGAAAATTTTACCCTTATATGGATGGACCCGGAGACCATTAGGCTAAGTGAAATAAGCCAGTCAGAGAAAGACAAGTACCATATGATATCACTCATATGTACATCTAATGGACAAACTGAACTAACAAGGAAAATGGGGATAGACCCATAGATGGAGAGTAAGGTTACAGCAAGTGGAGAGGGGGAGGTCAGGAGGTGGGAGGACTGAGCAAAAAGGAAAAAGGACTCATAGACATGGACAACCACGTGGGGACTGCTGGGGGGAGGAGGTATAAGGGGACTAAATGGTAATGGAAAAAACATAAGAAAGATTTTTTTTTTAATTCTGAGGATCAAACTGATTCAGTGACTGGCTGTATTAGTAAAGCCAAAGGAGGTGGGTTTGAGGGTGGGAGGAGGGGATTGGTGGGGGGGGTCATGGTGGGGTGAAAAGAGAGACAATTGTACTTGAACAACAATAAAAATTTTAAAAAATAAATAAAATAAAAATAAAATTAGAAAATTAAATGAATCCATGTAAAATCATCATGTCCCTCACAAATGTAAGTTATTAATATAACTAATGAAATGATATTAATGTTTTCAATAAGTGAAAGCTTTGTAAAAAAAAAACACCTTCAAACTTTCAGTTAGTTAACACAAAGAAACATTATTTGCTATTAAAACTGAAGAAAAAATGACGTTACAGGTTGAATGACTCTGCTGAAGGCTGTCCTTCAACTGTTTATTTTCCTAGCTTTTTATAGGTATAATTGACATATAACATTGTGCAAGATTAGGGTGTACAGTGTGTTTATTTGATGTACTTACATATTACAATATGATAACCACCATATCATTAGATAACACCTCCATTATGTCACATAATATTTATTTTATGTGATAGGAACATTTAAGATGTACTCTTTTAGCAACTTTCAAAAATCTAATACATTAGTATGAACTATAATTGCCATGCTACATATTACATCCCCAGAACTTATTTGTATTATAACTGAAAGTTTGCACTCTTTAACTAACATCTCCCCATTTCCCCTACCCCTCAACCCCTAGTAATCCCCATCCTACTCTTTCTATGAGTTTGGTTTTTCTAGATTCCACATGTAAGTGACCATCCAGTATTTCTTTCTCCTTCTCACTTATTTCACCCTAACACTTCACTCTTCTGCCTCCCTCATTCACTTATAAGGGCCTTTGTGATTACCCTGGCCCTACCCACATAATTCAGAATAATGTCCACTGATTAGCAATCTTAATTTCATCTTCACTATTAATTTCCCTTTGCCATGTATCCTATCATATTCACAGGTTCTAGGGATTAAGACATAAATACATTTGGAGGCCATTATTCTGCCTACCATAGAGAGTTTAAAAAAGACTCAGAACCTTCGGGAGATGGAAAAATTAACTGCTTCTAAACTCCAAATAGTAAAAACTGGTTTTTAAAAGCTTTGAGCAAAATCTTTCCATAAAATATTTCAGTTAATTTAAGTGCCTAAAGATGAAGATCATGTTATGGGTGTGCTAACTAGTAAACATCTCAGATAAAACAAAAAACTGAGGGCAAAGGTATCTTCCCATCAAAGCATAAGAGTCTCAAATTAGCCTTCATTTAGTTCAGAGAGGTGCACATGGAAGTGATAACAGGAAAAATAGAGAACACTTCAGAATTATATCTTTAAAATACTTGGGGTGTGTTTACTGGCACATAAGTGAAACCATATAGAAGAGAAGCTTACTAAGGTTTAATAAACGTATATTGCCAAAGAAACCAAGAACTTACCTGAGAAAGACTCTGTCTATTCAAGTGCTAACATACCTCTCGGGACCCAACTTTTCAGCACCAGAAAGTGGACTGAGAAAGCTGTGCTGTCCCCAAGGAGGACATATTCCTCAGGACCCATTTTAGATATGGCCTAAGAAGATAATGGAACAGAAATAATTCTCCCAGAGAGAAACTCCCATGGGCCACAAAAAGGAATGGACAGAGAGTTCATGTGAGAGAATCTAATCAAGAAACTCCTCCCAGACCCAAGTCATGGAGCCTTCCCAATATTTACCCAATGAAGATTTCAAAATTGCTATGAATTGATGACTGTCATGTCTCATATTCTTTATCTTTCCAAATAGGAGTTATTATTGTTAAATGTCCCTGTTACTTTATTATATATTTAATAAGAGGGCAATAAGTGAGCAGATAAATTTCCTTTTAAATCACAGGTCTCTAGGCCAAGAAGGGCCCCAACCAAATATGATGGAGAAGTTCTTGTATATCACCTGAAATCCTACACTTTGAGCTGGATGAAATATCTGGGTGAAAATTTGGGGTCTGTCCTGTGGAGAGGAATTGAATGTGTTCTATACATGGGAAAAGGTAATGAAGAAATATTAAGTGACTGACACACAGGTCAGGGCAGAAAAATTAGCATTCACAGCAAATCCATCAAATCCGTGAACACTCCTACATTTCCAACTTTTCCTTGCACTTGAGTTGGGGCCATGCTAGTGCAACACACTCACCAGTGGAAATGTGAACAAAAGTGATAAACTGCTTCAAAACCAAGGCAATTAATAGTTGGAGTGCTTCACCCTTCCCTCTTTTTTTTTTATCTTGGCAACTCTGAAAAATGCATGTTGGTAGGACTTCATGAGAGGAGAGGATCCAGGATTTCTGAGTCACTAAATGGAGAATAAATAAGTGCTGTTGACATGCTGATACACTAAACATTTAACAAAAGAGATATAAACTTGTTTTATTAATTTGTTGAAATGAAGCATAGCTTAAGAAATTCTGATATCCACGATTTATTTTGACATGCCTACTGGCCATACAACTGGAGATGTCAAGAAAGAATTGTATATAAGGCTGTCAACTCAAGGGAAAAGTCTAGGCTAAACATATCATTTTAGAAATCCTAATTTAGCAACGGAATTTTAAAGCCATGCAATTGCCCGTAATTAGGAAAAATTAGAGACAGAGAAGAGAACAGAATCATAGAGTATTAGCTTGCCTTATTTTTAACAGCCAAAAATTTCTGTAATATAGTGTATGTTTTATTATAAATATGTCCCAATAACTTCTTCTTTGCTCATATGTCCACCTCAGACAACTAGCTCTCTAAGGAAAATGCCTGTGTCTGTGTCATTCAACTCATTTTCTGAATGAGTAAAGAGATTTTTTAATATTATAATAGTGATAGCTCCTTACATAAAAAAATGTAATCAGGACTTCTGGCCAAGGTGAACACACTGTGCCTCCTTGCATAACCAAAATTAAGGACAACAAAAATTTAGAAACAAAAAAACAACCAGAACAGACAGTAAGTTGAACTGTATGGAAGTCCAACAACCATTCTTCCAGAATGGTAAGAGGGGCGGAGTTGGCTGCCAGCAGAGAGGGGTTGTGGCAGAAAAAAGCGGTGGCTGGCAGATCCCAGGCGAGCAGGTGGTGGCTAGCAGACCCTGGTGGCAGACCCGGGGCATGGGGAAGCAACAAGCAGACCCAGTGAGGTGCTCAAGGCAGCTGGCTTTCTGCAGTCACACATTCCCACACAGATAAACCAGGTGAAAATGGGCAGTGAGACAGACCACGCAACCCAGGGACCCAGCCCCAGGAAATAAAGCCTAAAAGCACTGATTGAAAACACTTGTGGGGGCAGCAACATAAAATGGAGTAAAAACAGCCTCTTCAACAAATGGTGTTGGGAAAACTGGACAGCTATATGCAAAAAAATGAAATTCGAGCACCAACTTACACCATACACAAAAATAAATTCAAGGTGGATAAAAGACTTAAATATAAGCCATGTCACCATTAAAGTACTAGAGGAGAACATAGGCAGGAAAATCTCAGATATTTCATGCAGCAACATTTTTACTGATACATGCCCCAGAGCAAGGGACATAAAGGAAAGAATAAACAAATGGGACCTCATTAAAATAAAAAGCTTCTGCACAGCTAAAGAAAACAGTATTAAAATAAAAAGAGAACCAACTGTATAGGAAAACATATTTGCCAATGATACCTCAGACAAGGGTTTAATCTCCAAAATATATAAAGAACTTACATGACTCCACTCTAAGAAGACAAGCACGTCAATTAAAACATGGGCAAAGGACTTGAACAGACACTTCTCCAAGGAGGACATACAGAGGATCCAGAAACACATGAAAAGATGCTCAATATCACTAGCTATCAGAGAGATGCAAATTAAAACCACAATGAGATACCACTTTACACCAGTCAGAATGGCCATCATAAACAAAGCAACAAACAACAAGTATTGGAGAGGTTGTGGAGAAAAGGGGACCCTAGTACACTGTTGGTGGGACTGCAGACTGGTACAACCACTATGAAAAACAGTATGGAA
Source organism: Phyllostomus discolor (assembly GCF_004126475.2). NCBI lineage: Eukaryota > Metazoa > Chordata > Mammalia > Chiroptera > Phyllostomidae > Phyllostomus > Phyllostomus discolor. The sequence continues at coordinate 124,854,120 of NC_040908.2, forward strand.
CTTCCTCAGAAAACTAAAAATGCATCTACCTTTTGACCCAGCAATTCCACTGCTAAGATTATATCCTAAGAACCCTAAAACACCAATCCAAAAGAACCTATGCACCCCAGTGTTCATAGCAGCACAATTTACAATAGCCAAGTGTTGGAAGCAACCTAGATGCCCATCAGTAAATGAATGGATCAAAAAACTATGGTACATTTACACAATGGAATTCTATGCAGCAGAAAGAAAGAAGGAGCTCCTACCCTTTGCAACAGCATGGATGCAACTGGAAAGTATTATGCTAAGTGAAATAAGCCAGGCAGTGAAAGACAAATACCATATGATCTTACCTTTAACAGGAACCTAAACAACAAAACAAAGAAACAATTAAAATATAACCAAAGACACTGAAATAAAGAATAGACTGACAGAGTTCAGAGGTGAGAGGAGAGGGAATTTCAGAGGAATTTCAGGGGAAAAGGGGAAGGGTTTACAGGAACGAGTATGAAGGACACATGGATAAAAACTAGGGGCACGTGGAAATGGGAGGGAGGAGGGGAGGTTGGGGGGATGGGTTGGGATGGGATTAAGAGATACAAAATTGTACTGCAACAACAATTTATTTTTTTTAATTTTAATATTCTTTTTTTTTATTTTAATCATTGTTCAAGTACAGTTTTCTCCCCCCTACTCCCATTCCAGCTCACCCACCCAACCCTCCCCCCTTCCCCCCCATTACTCCCCACCCCTAGTTTTTGTCCATGTGTCCTCCAAATTTGTTCCTGTAAACCCTACCCATTCCCCCCTGAAATTCCCTCTTCTCTCCCCTCTGGTCACTTTCAGACTATCCCCTATTTCAGTGTCTTTGGTTATATTGTACTGCAACAACAATTTAAATAAGATAAAAAAAATAAAAGAAAACACTTGTGGGGGTTGAGTGTCAGGAGAGACTCCCAGCCTCACAGGAGAGTTCATTGGAGAGACCCATGGGGTCCTAGAATGTACACAAGTCCACCTACACAGGAACCAGCACCAGAAGGGCCCAATTTGCTTGTGGGAAGTGTCAGAAAGGACTGAAATCTGATCGAGAGAGGAGCAAGTGCCATTTTCCCTCTCAGACCCTGCCCCCACATACAGCATCACAACCCCGCAACTGGGTTGCCCGCCCTGGTGAACACCTAAGGCTCCACCTCTCATAAGTAACAGGCATGTCAAGACAAAAAAAAAAAAAATGGCCCAAAAGGAAGAACAAATCAATGCTCCACAGCAAATACAACTAAGTGACCAAGAGATAGCCAAACTATCAGATGCACAGTTCAAAGCACTGGTGATCAGGATGCTCAGAGAATTGGTTGAATTTGGTCACAAATTAGATGAAAAAATGAAGGCTACTGTAAGTGAAATGAAGGAAAATACACAGGGAACCAATAGTGATGGGAAGAAAACTGGGACTCAAATCAATGAAGTGGACCAGAAGGAAGAAAGAAACAACCAAACAGAAAAGAATGAAGAAATAAGAATTCAAAAAAATGAGGAGAGGCTTAGGAACCTCCAGGACATCTTGAAACATTCCAACATTGGAAGTATAGAAGTACCAGAAGGAGAAGAGGAAGAGCAACAAGTGGAAAAGTAACAAATAATAAAGGAGAACTTCCCCAATCTGGCAAAGGAAATAGACTTCCAGGAAGTCCAGGAAGCTCAGAGAGTCCCAAAGAAGTTGGACCCAAGGAGGAACACACGAAGGCACATCATAATTACACTAGCCAAGGTAAAAATGAGGGAGAGAATTCTAGAAGCAGCAAGAGATAAGGGGACAGTCACCTACACAGGAGTTCCCATCAGACTGTCAGCTGATTTCTCAAAAGAAATCTTGCAGGCAAGAAGGGGCTGGAAAGAAGTGTTCCAAGTCATGAAAGGCAAGGACCTACATCCAAGTTTTCTCTGTCCAGCAAAGCTTTCATTTAGAATGGAAGGGCAGATAAAGTGGTTCTCAGATAAGGTCAAGTTAAAGGAGTTCATCATCACCAAGCCCTTATTATAGGAAATGTTAAAGGGGCTTACCTAAGAAAAAGAAGATAAAAAATATGAACAGTAAAAAGACAGCAAACGCACAGTTATTGACAACCACACCTAAAACAAAAGCAAACTAAGCAAATAGAACAGGAACAGAACCACAGAAACGGAGATCACATGGGGGGTTAGCAACAGGGGAGTGGGAGGAGGAGAGAGGGGGGAAATGTACAGAGAATAAGTAGCATAGATGGTAGGTAGAAGATAGACAGGGGGAGGGCGAGAACAATATGGGAAATGTAGAAGCTAGAGAACTTATGGCACATGGACATGAACTAAGTGGGGGGGGGAATGTGGGTGGGAGGGGGTATTTAGGGTGGAGGGGAGTAAGTGGGGGAATGGGACAAGTGTAATAGCATAATCAATAAAATATATTTTTAAAAATAATAACCCTGAAAAGATAAGCCTGTAAAAATGTAATCAGTATCAACCTTAGTCTTTTTCAATGGTTTGAGCTTTTTAAAATCACTTTTTCATATTCATTACCTAATTTTATTTGTACAGCAAACTTGTCATGATGGAATTCGTGTTGGAGGTGATAATAGCCATCATGCAATCTTGGAAGGAAAGCAGGAATAGGCATAGAAACCTCTCAAAACATTGGAAATCCCATATACATCAAATCTAAAACATCTTCTCAGACAGGAACTTCAAATTGGAACTATAACACTAAGAGTCCACTAAATACTAAGCAATGTACTAAGCAATTTATATATTAAATTTAATCCTTACATAAACCTTAGAGCCCAGGTATGAGTGGTTTCATTTTATAGGTTAAAACTAAATTTCAAAAAAATGTGAAACTATCCATGGTCAAAAATCAGAAATTAAAGAAGTCAGGATTTGAATCCAGATGCATTTTATTTCAAACCCCATGTACTTTCTGCTGCAACACACTATAGTGCCTAAGCTGGGAACTTGATTGGTAAGTTCTCTTTTCACCTGCTGGTAAGAGGAAACAGTGAAGGAACTAGGAGCTTTCTCAATACTTTCCCACAATAGATAACATGTGAGCCATACTGTCTCTGATTTGCTTGGTCTTTGCTCCATAGATGATGGGATTAAGCATGGGAGGGATTAACACATAGAGATTTGCCAGAAGTATATGGACATGATGGGGGATATTCTTGCCAAAGCGATGGGTCAGGAAAGTGAAAAAGGATGGGATGAAGAAGAGGAGAATGACTCCAATATGGGAACCACAGGTATTTAGAGCCTTGTGCCGGGCATCCTGGGAAGGAAGTCTAAACACAGCTTGGAGGATCAAAGTGTAGGAAATACCAATGAGTGCAACATCTACCAAAACTGATGCCATGGGCACTGAGAAGCCATACCAGATATTGACAGTGATGTCAGCACAGGCCAATCGAGCCACCCCAATGTGCTCACAGTATGAGTGGGGGATGATATTGGTCCGACAGTATGGCAGCCTCTTCAGCAGGAATATGATAGGGAAAATTGTCCCAATGCTCCGTCCCCAGATTGCCAGGGTCATTTTTCCAATCGCCATGGGAGTTAAAATAGCTGTGTATCTTAAGGGAGTACAAATAGCCACATAGCGGTCAAATGCCATGGCCAGCAGGATTCCTGACTCAGCCACAAAGGCAACATGGATGAAAAACATCTGAGTAATGCAGGCATCAAAGGCAATCTCCCCAGCATGAAACCAGAAGATAGCCAGGGCCTTGGGCACAGTGGTGGTGGACAGCAAGATGTCAGTGCCAGCAAGCATGGATAGGAAGACATACATGGGTTCATGGAGGGTGCGTTCATTGAAGACAACAAGGATGAGGGCTCCATTTCCCAAGACTGCAGTGATGTACATGAGGCAGAAAGGGATGGAAAGCCAGGTATGGTAGTTCTCCAGTCCTGGGATGCCAAGGAGGATGAACACAGTGGGGTGGAAGGTGGTGAGGTTAGCACCAAACATGCCTGCTTTTGGAGTCTCTGGGCAGAACCAGCTGTAGGTTTCACTAAAAGTTGAATATTAGATAATGGAATCAATCACTAATGCCTTGACTTAGAGAATATAATGTTATGCTTTCACTTCCTAAATTATCATTACAAACATAAGTATAAACAAAAGTTCCTAGTCACACCTCAGTAATGCCTAGAATCCATTCATGCCTCCCCATTCTGACTTACATGGCCCTACTCAGGTCTTGGTCATCCTTCCCTTATACTTTTGCAACAGCATCCTAGCTAATCCTGTCTTCCCATCTCCCAGCTTTTTATTCTCAACCCCTCCATAATCAACCCAGTTATGTTGCAGCCTGTATGGAATGTCCAAAACAAAAATCTTACTGTGTTTTCTCTTATAACTTTTTATAGTGGTTTATCTATTACAAAATAAAGCCTGAATTTCTCAAACATGCAAATACTTCCACAAACCCACTGTTACTCTCTTCTCTAGTTTTGATTGCCTTTAAGAACTCTGGCAAAACTAAATTAAATGATGATCCATTCCCCATACAGTTATGGGGAATGACTGTTAAACGTTATGACTTTTCTAACATTTTCTCTTAATTTGGAACATACTCTTCTACCATTGGTATTTATTAAAACTGCTGATCTTCTAATTCATAGCTTAAATATTTATCATGTGTAAGCTTTCTCCAGGATCACATTCTGGGCCTCCAACTTTCTGATTATTAACAAAAAGCAAGTTTTTCACATCTCAGAAATTTAGCCTGGTCTGTAAAAATGAACTATTCAGATTCATCTTGCAAGGATTAAATACTTTCTTTAAACTGCCTAGTATAGTGTCTGGTATAAAAACACTAAATAAATGTTAATTATTGTTTTTCAGTGAATCAACACAACTAAATAGAGAGCCTAGAAACTAATGTAAGTATATTTGAAATTAAAGTGTAATCAAGTAGCATTTCAATTTAGTGGGGAAAGGAAGGCCAATTCAACTAATGGCATTGGGATATAGGACAAAGTTGTTTTTGTAAAAGAATAAAATGAGTTCTTACCTCACTCAGTAAAGGAATAGAAATTCCAGATAAATTAAATATGTATATTTTAAAAAATAAAACCACAAAAATATTTAAAATTTAAAAGAAGTTCTTACGAGAAAACATAGAAAAATATTCCTGTGATTGGAAAGATATTTGTAAGATAAGAAAACCATATTTCATGGACAGTAATAATTAAATGATATAATTATGTAAAAATGTAGACAAGAATAAATAAAAATTCTGGGGAACAAAAATTACAAAACATGTAATAGAGAAAAAGGATATTATCCTTAAATACTAAAAGTTGGTACAAATGAATGAGAAAAATTAGAAAATGTGCAAAAAAATCAAAATAGACAATTCATGTTACAAAAAATGGCCTATTACATATGAATACATGCTCAAAATTTGAAGAAGTAAAAATCAGTATCATGTGAAAATATCATAATTTTCTTATCAGATTGAAAAACATAAGAAAACCACTAGCCCCAGTACTGGTGGTGCAGCATGAGAACATATAAATATACCTATAGGAATATTCATTTCTATATTGTTGCAATAATAAAAGAAACTTTTACTACTTCCATAGCTGTCAATGGGGCAATAAATAAATTATGTCACCTATACTAAATAGAGTGTTTTGTTTCCATTTTAAAAAGGAGTATTAACCAACGCATATAATTATATGAAAGACAAATTGAAAATAAAGTGCATAGATAGCTTTTTTAATATTCTCTCAGTGGGTGCTTCAGGACCATTTACATGATCAGTAACAGAAAATCCAACCCCATTTTGGCTTGCACACAAAGAGAAATGTCCTTGCTCCTGAAACTGAAAACTGTTCCTAGTATGAGTTTTATTTAAAAATTCAAGACATCATCAGGGACTCCATTTCTCCGTGACTCTCAACTCTGCCCTCCAGGTATTGACTATTCCGGGCCAGGCCAGGACTAAGATGAGAAGAGTGAGGCACTTAGCTCAGGTGCAAATTTCAGTGAGTACCAAAAAAATGTAGTAAACAAGATAAATAATATTTTGATGCAATCTTTTAAAAATTAAATGTATGCAAAATATCCATAATGAACAAAGCATCACCATTTTAAATACAGCTAGAATTGATGGTACTATACTGAGTCATATTGGAGCCAGTAGGAAAAGGAAAAAAGGGAGCCCTTGTACACATGTTTTTATGTGTTTTTAAGGGTTAAATTTTTTCCATAATTTTATTTTGAAAATATTATTTAGAGTTTCTTTCATTAAAGACAGTAAATTATAATAAAGTCTAATTTTCACAGAAATAATATATTTAAGCTTAAATTAATGTTGCAAGTTTTAATACACCTACTTTTCAATGTTATATTTTAAGCTACTTTAATATTCTTGAAAAAAAAGGACCCTAGTCCCAGTCCTGCATAGCAAAAAATATCCATATCAGTTCAAGATGTTATGATGAACACTCTGGATAGTGGCTACTTACACTACATCACCCAGAAGAAACAGGATCTCATTTGAATCAGCACTTTATTGGGTTTATTCCAAGAAAACCTAACAATCCCAGGAAACAAACATTTATTTTGTTCCCAGAAACTTACCCCAACTCCAGAGAAAGTTTTTTCTCAATGTGTGAAAAAAAAAACAGATGCAGACCCTGGAAAAAATTAGGACAGTATTTGTACTTCATCTGCAGAAACCCCTTGGGTGAGAAGAGACCTTCTACCCCACTAGGTCTTTAGGGAGCATCTGGTTTAATTAGAAGCAGACCCCAGCAGGCCCAGTCTCCAGAGATCACTGACTCAGAAACCAGAGAGGGTAGGTAATCTTATGTCCTACCTACAGCAGTCCATATATGCTGCTTCTGCTATGACCCCATATCTAGAGTGGATTTGGGTTGCTGCTAGTCAATAAGAAGAATATTAAAACCCTGCCTATATGCCTGCTAGACTTCAATGTACATAGAAACCTGTGGAGATATAGAAGAAATAGGTCAGAGGGAGCTAAGTGCTATGTATATGTGTACATTGGGTGTGTGTCCATGTAAGTTTTCGGTCATAAAATTAGATAATGTTTAACAGTGAAGGGTCCAGAGATCAACCACATCATTAATGTTTCAAACTAGTCTGTCCATAAGTATATATATTGAACCCTATACTAGATGCTGGAACAGTAAAGATAAATGAGACATATTCTCTGCCCTCACAGAGCTCAAGTTCTGGTGGTTTCACATACTAATTATAATCATTTGAAATGATAAAAGTCATTGCTATGGAGACCCAGAGAACAAGGTGATCACCTCTGACTTAGGGAGGCTGGCAAAGGCTTCAAAGCAGAGTTGACATCAGCACTCTATCATTTTTCAGCTCTGTGGCCCTTATTAGTTATTCTCTCTGAGCCTTGGGTGCCCCCATGCATAAAACAGAGATAGTAAAGGTACAATTTCATGAGGTTTTATGACAATTAAATAAGCTAATGTGGCAAGGCTCTTAATGTGGTTCCCAGCATAATCTCTTAATAAACATTAGCTATTGTCATAATTATTATCATTAATATTATTATATTATATGTTAATGCATTACTATATGGTGAAGTGTTTTGAGATAATGATGGAAAAGTAAGTTAGGACCAGATTATTAAATTAATGCTCAGCTTAGAAATTACCCTGTAGTTCTGTGATTTCTACACTGTGGCTAAGGGAACACCAGGTTATTTTAGGTAAGGAAGCTGATATGCCATCAAAAACTTCATGTGGACATGGATACAAATATCTATGGTCAAACAGGTGTAGGAAACACCACAAACCCTAGCCTTCCTTTGGACAGCCATGTGTGTGACCCACAGAGCATCACACAGTTCATGTTTATTTGGCCATGGAACTTTTTTTATAAAACACCCATTATGATAGCTGGTATTTCTTTCTACAGAATGTTTTGTAGAAAACAGTTCTGTAAGTAATAAACAATACTCAAAAGTATTTGACAGAAAGTAGTATGATTAGGTTTTTGTTTTAGAATGCTTAACATCAAGTCAATGTATGGTTTAAGTTACAATGTAAAAGGTTGAAAACATTGAAATCAACTAAGGAACTAAGGCAATACCTGAGGTGAAAGGTGATAAGGGACATAAATAAGTGTAGAGGCAATGTTAAGAATAAAATGAACAGTACTAACAACTTAGCATTAAATATTTTTAAATACTTGCTTTGAGCTAAGGATTGCATTAAGTGCTCTCTATATAGTTTGTTTCCTCAAATATTTCAACAACCCTATGATGTACTATTGCTATCCCCCATTTTACAGGTGGGGATAAGAACATTAAATAAATTTCACAAGTTTACAGAGCTAGAAAACAATAGGGGCAAGACTTGAATCTCAACATGCCTCCAAATATGAGTAACAACCAATAACTTATTGAGGAACAGTCCAGAAAGGAAGAAGCTGAGAAATTCCCCAGGGTTTTCGGCCTGATGCAGATGATGGGATCCTCATGATCTATTTTCCAAGGAAAGGAACAGGAATAGGAAGAAATGCTAGCATGATTGGTAGTTCTATATTCTGGAGGAGATATTCAGCAGCCAGGTGGTTTTATGCATTTAAAACTCAAGAGTCCTAAGATGGAAAGAGAAACATAGGACTCCTTAGTTATAGGTGATGGGTGAGGAATCGAGTGCACATAACCTTTTCTAAAAAAGCATGAAAAAATGAGGGTCAAGACTGTGAACTCTAAAAGCCTGCTCCAGTTTTGTTAATCTGACCAGGAACAACATGCTATAATTCTTAATAATGTGGAAGTGCCAAAGACAAGTAGAAGAGAAAATAAAGAATACCCTGTGTTGTCCTGGCTGGGGTAGCTCAATGGATTGAGCATGGGCTGTAAACTAAAGAGTCTCCAGTTTAATTCCCAATCAGGGCATGTGCCTGGGCTGCAGGCCATGTTCCCAAAAGGGGCACGCAAGAGGCAATCACACCTTGATGTTTCTCTCTTTCTGATTTTCTTCCCTTCTCTCTAAAAATAAATAAATAAAATCTTTTTTAAAAATGCAATTAAGAAAATAGAATACCCTGTGTTCCTACTGCTCTTGTCTATTCCCTGGAGTAAAACACACCACCATAAGCGGTGTGTTTGCTTCCATCATAATATACTGTCTTTGTGAAGAACTGGTTTACTAATCCCTAGGTTTGTGGACAAATTTAGCTGATTATTTCAGTGCATGATAGAGATATATTTTTGACTTCAAGGAGGTAATTGTGCTCTCATTCATCTCTCAAACATCTATGGTGCACTAAGTATTTTATAACATACTAAGTGTACAAATGAATGACACACACTATTCTGGTTTCTAAGAGTTTATAGTTAATTGGAGGTACAAATAAAAAAACAGCCCATTATAACTCATCACACATATTTTGAGATTTGTACAAGACACAATAGACAAACATAGGAACCTTGGATTACCTAGAAAAAAAATATGAAAAACTTCTCAGGGAAGGCAGTTCTTCAACTGAAATTTGAAGAAAGAACAGGACTTTTCCAGATGGCTAAATAGCATGCATTCTTGGCTATTTTTCAAAAACACCTGCCATTGTAGAAATAGATGGAGAGTTACTTGAATCTGTACAAAGAAAAAAGGCACATTTGGGAATAAAAACTGGAACCCCTTCAGATGTTAAATATACAGTTATTTTAATCCATTTGTGTATAATTTCCTTTATGTGCTGTTCAGTTCCTTTTGTTTTGGAGTACATCTGGCCTACTGAGTATACCAAATGTTCATATCAGAGGCATGAACAGTTGTTACTTGAAGGTTGTGGAGGAAGGATGGATATGAGAAGAAAAGAGGATAGAAAAAACACAGAAACAAAAAAAAAAAGGCAAAGAGGAAGAGCCATAAGAGGAAAAGAAAGAGAATTGGAGGAGGAAGATGAAGAAGGAAGAAAATGAGGAAGAGAAGGAAAATCCCCTTCAGTGCAGGAAATCTCTGTATTTCACATCAGTTTCCTTGGTAAAGCTGGAAGGGGGAATTCATAGGAAGCCATCAGTTCAGAGGTGAAGCACAACACCAAGCCTTGATGTCAAAGAACTGGTGGGCTACACCCTCCCGGATCTGCCTAGTCTTTACACCATAGACAATGGGGTTGAGCATTGGTGGTACTACCACATAAAGATTGGCCAGCAGGATATGCACATGTCGAGGAATGTTATGTCCAAAGCGGTGGGTCAGTAAGGTAAAGAAGGATGGAACATAAAACATGAGGATGACACAGAGATGGGAGCCACACGTGCTGAGAGCCTTGTGCCGGGCATCCTGGGAGGGTAAACGAAACACTGCTCGGAGGATCAGTGAGTAAGACACAGTAATAAGGATTACATCCAAGATGACCATGACAATGGGCACTGAGAAGCCATACCAGATATTAATAGTGATGTCAGCACAGGCTAAGCGGGCCACTCCAATATGCTCACAGTAGGAATGGGGGATGATGTTGGTCTGGCAGAAAGGCAACCGCTTCAGCAAGAAAATCACTGGGAAGATGATGCAGAAGCTTCGGGTCACAATGGCCAGAGCAATTCTTCCCACAACAGGCCATGTTAGCACTGTTGAATAATGCAGAGGAGCACAGATGGCCACATAGCGATCAAAGGCCATAGCTAATAAGATGGCTGACTCTCCCACAAACATCACATGGACAAAAAAGACTTGAGTAACACAGGCGTCAAAGGCAATATCATGGTCATGGAGCCAAAAGATGGCTAGGGCTTTTGGTACAGTGGTGGTAGACAGCATGATGTCCGTCATAGCCAACATGGAAAGGAAAAAATACATGGGCTCATGAAGGTTAATGTTCTTGATAATGACCACTATCAGGATGCTGTTTCCCAGAACTGCAGTGATATACATAAGGCAGAGGGGTATAGACAGCCAGCTGTGATATGCCTCCAACCCAGGAATGCCAAGTAAGACAAAAACTGTAGGATGGAAGATGGTAAGGTTGGTATGGGTCATGATGAACTTTAGGGTCCTCTCTATAATGACTTAGAAGTTGATGAGTCTGCTGAAAATGATAGGAACAAAAAGCATCTCTTGATTGTGTGCTGAGATCACAAAAGGTAGCATGTATTTCTAAATTGTGGAATTCTCTAGGAGAAAGTCCTTCCAGAGAATGTTCGCTTGCATGTAGGAATGACCTCTCACCCTTCATGCTCATTTGCATGTAGAGCTTCTGCATAAACCACACTTCAGCCTGACCTCAATCACTCTGACCCCAAAGTTTGGCCCCACCCTACCTTTCTGAGCTCATTCTACCATTTCCACACAAACAGCATCCCCCCCCTACCCATATTGTACTTTTCCCTCCCTCTAAGACTTTGCTCCCTCTGTGTTTATAGGAATTTCCCTTCTCTTCCATTTCTGCTTATTCAAATTTTAACCTTAAAATACTTCCTTAAGACAAACAACTTTGTAATGGCCTATGTCAATAACAATGTATCTCCCTCCTGAAGACCTATTAGCTAAACTATATTTTAACTTGATTTTATTTAATTGCATTAAATTTATCTGGCTATTACCTTAAACATTTCACATGAGACTTGCCTAGTATCTTGGCACTTGTGGCTCCCTGTGCCTGAAAGTGGAGCACCACATAGAAATCCAGAAGGAGCCTGAGGAATATGTTTCTCCACACTGATCCAGATTCAGATCTTCTCTAAAGGCTGTGAGGAATAGGAAAGCTGTGGAAATGGAGAAAGACCATATTCATTGCCTGCTCTTCATGAACTTTTCATACTCCTCCCAAGATGTTCTGTAAAGTTTATATTTAGATCTCCTTACCCTTAAGAACCACCCAAGAAAACTATTCTGAGTACAGAAAATCAATAAAATTAATACATTCCCTTCTGGCCTTATTAATATAACCCCCCTTTCCTCCCTGTTTGTTCCTTAACCCTCAAAAAGATTTAGGTTTCCCTGCTGCTATGAAGAATTAATCCTAGCGACCATTTGGCCTTGCCTCTTCCCACCGCTCAGCTAAGATTTGTCTGCTTCTGAAGCTCTAAAATACCTGTCAGCTATTGGGACTAGGGAAAGGATGAATGATTAACAATCTGGAAGGGAATATGGAGAAAAGGGACCAAGGAGAAAATAAGGAGAAAATTGGGAGTATAAAGGTACCAAATGAACACTAGATGGATCTACTGATAACGGTGTCCAGAGGACCCCACGGTGAAAGGCACCCAAAGGAATGAAAACCCCCGTTTATGAGTCCATCCTTCTGCCTCAATGCTGATGCACTTGCCCAGAGCATGATGGGCTGTGGGGAGCAAGCAACAGGTCTCCAGGTAGGTATAGGGAAGGTGATAGGTCCAGATTTGACATCCTTCCAGACAGTATATTTTAAATATCCATTTATCTTCTATTTATAGAAGAGACTGCGCTTTACTGAGATAAGCACTGAGAAGAAGGGCCACTGGTAGTGTTGCTCTGCCCCAAATTTATATAAACAAAACTCCATCAGAAAAAAAAAATGTGTTTTCCTTTTACATAACACTTCTCAGTACAAGATACCTAATATAAGTGCTCATAAAAATAAATCTGACTTTTCTTACAATTCTAATGATATTTTGTAACCTCAAAAGTGAAGATACCGAAGTGTCTAACAGCAACAAGACCTAGATGGCTGTTAATGAGGCTCTGGAAAGGAGGTTACTATCTGTGTGAAGGACTTTCATTTCATTCAGTGGCTTCTGAAGCCTCCATCTCAGCCCTGTTGAGGGTTCTCAGTAGGAGGGTTCTAGACTAATTTAGGAAAGAGTCAGGGATGAAAAGAGAACAAAGTCACAGGTACAGGAGGTAAACTCAGACTCTCACAGAAAGTACCTCCCACATCCCTGAGAGACCAACCAGGTGAGTGAGAAAAAAGAGAATAGAGAAGGGGCAAGGATCCATACTAAGTGGGAGAGGACACATACAGTTGGTGAGGACACAGTTCTGGAGCCAGACTTTCTGGGCTAATTTCCCTGTTCTTCCCTGACTAGTTGAATGATCTTGGACATGTTGCCCTGCTCCTGCAATCTCCCCTCCTTTAATTTGTTAGATGTGGGTAACAGTAAACTCTACAAGATAATTAAGAGGGCTAAATGAGTCAATTCATATGAATTGCCATTTTTAGAAGAGTCAGTTATTATTATTGCTGTTGTTATTATTTATAAACCTGTTTGGCCATCATCCTATTGTATTTTTTCCAATAGACAAAACACCTCAATGAATATTCAGCAACATTTAAGTTTTACTCTTCATCCAAATATGATCAAAGGAAATTCCTTTCCTAGGAATAAAGAAGAGGGAAGGGGATAAGAAAAGTGCTCCAAAAGACAAAAGTACTCTAAGAACAGATCTCTCATATGGGCCTGGTGTCTCAGAACCAAGACTTAAAGGCTTTGGGCGGTACCCCAGGCAAGTCCACCAGTGATGAACTTAGTTTCGGTCAGAACTACCAGGAAGGCTTCCCTCAGATGCTTTGAAAACATCCATCTGTCTCAGCAGAAACAAGGAGGAAGTATTTCAATTATTTACAGACTCCCCACAGATATGGGGAAGCAATGGGACTCATAGCTTCAGATGTAGATACAAGGAGAGCTGGGAATCATAGGGAAGATTCAGTCCAAGCTAAGGAGAAATGGAATCACTTCTTCAATTTTCTGCCTCTCTTTTTCTTCTGAGTGTCTTTTCCTCCTGTGAGTTCCAACCCTATTTTTTGGTTATGGCCATTCCCTCTTTAGGGTAATACCCTTTATGTATTTATACAACCTTAATTTTGGAAGACTCTTCTGACATCATAACAACATATTAAAGTGTACCAATAACCCACATCAAATATAATCATTACATAACTATATAGGAATGGTCAGTTACTTTTTTGTGTAGTTGTATTATTTAGACATATATTTAAACAAGTATTATTTTCATTTTGCCATTTTTCTTGTACATGTGCTTGTGATCTTGTGTTTTTCACCACTCTTGGGTTCTACAAATGCACAGGCTCTGTACACTGAAGCCACATCCCTAATGGGTAAAATAGCCTGCCCCTCCACCCCAGGCTATAAGGGTGGCCTCTGTTTGCAGCACAATATGTGAAAAGATTTGTTGTGAAATGTATCCCAAGAAATTTATTTCTAATAACATAGAAGTTACCAAAATTTATAAATAAACCCTTTTCATAAATTGGAGAAAATTCAAATTCATATCTCTAATAACCTTACTCTTGCTTGCATACATTTCAAGCAGCATGTGAAATTGTTTCATAATCTAAAACCAGTCTTTTCTATACTGCAGAGGCACTGAGATACCCTTAATTCACTGACACACCCTTAATAGTGATTCACTTTCTTAATAAATGACATCTCAAAAAATTTTCCACCTACTCATTTGTTTCACCCCCTATAAACATTTTAGGGATTTTTTCAAAATTTGAGTAAGCATATAGTAGTGTGTCATGTGTGAATATCATTTACATATTTTTATGATGTGATGGCAAAACATGATAGAAAACCCCAGCTTCAAGGCACAACCTCCTCCTTTCCTCCTCTCCTTCTCTCAGTCTCTATACCAGTTCTGCAAAATGCAGTATGGACAACAGAACAAGAAAGATTTCCAATTTAGACACACCTGAAATTCAGATGATCAAAAGAAAGTTTCCTCAATGATCCCCACTTTGGGACTGGGGAGTTGATATCACTAAGCAGAGTCTCTCCGACTGTAGGTACTTAGGAAATATTTGAACAAATAAACCATGGAATTAGTAAGTTAACCTTTTACTAGCAGATTTGTTGCAAAAGTTAGTAATCAAAACTTGGGCCATTTTCATGAATAGCCCCCTCTTATAGCTCCTGTCCTGGTACAGTCTGATCCTGACTGCTCTTTGAACTGCACTCAAACATTTTATTAAAAAGTTTCTCTTCCCCCACATTCTCCTGGTGCTTTTCCTGACCCAATTCTGCATTTTCATTTCTACCTCTAACCAACGTCATCCTCCTAGTCTCACTGAATCTCCCTCTGTGCCCATACTCCTCACCCTGTTCTCTGTTTTGCTGCAATCCCGCTTTCATCCTTTGTCTCACTACCTTTTGTCTTTCTCCCACATATCCATTTCCTCTCTCCCAGCTCTAATCTTTGTCCTTTACACAGACTCCTAAATACACACACACACTCCTGCCAATCCCTCCCCTTGTCACCATCGATGCTCTTAAACTCACCTACTATATCACATAATCAGCTGAAAGATTGAAGAAGTGGTGGAGAAGGGCTATAAACTTTTGTTTGTTCTGAGAGAAGAGGAATGAGAAGAAAGACTGGACTGATCATATTGACATGAGGAGTGTCACTATTCCTGACCCATACATGGTGCTTATATCTAGAGAAAGATAAGCTAACATGCTTCCTTCCTCTGGAGGCAGGTGCCAGAGTTACCCTTGGGATCACTGAGTGTTGAACCAAAGGAGAAATTAAATTTCTAATGCCAAAAGAAAGCACTAACTCTAGAGGAAATCAGTAGCTCCAGACAAAATGCACATAAAACATTTGAAAACATAGCATGAGAGCAGTGACAGAAGTTCTAGCAATAAAATAATAACATAAAACAGCTCATATTTGTTGAGCCTTTACTACATTTCTGTCACTATATTAGGGTTTAACATATATTCTCTCATTTAATTCTCAGAAAAACCAAATGAGATAAAGCACTATTAATCTTTTCATTTGGCATATGAGAAAAATAAGGGTTTAGAGAGACTAAGTAGCTGATTAGGAGAGAAAAGAAAGCCCTTGGGTGAACATGTCAAAGTGTTCAAACTCAGTCCAGAAACATTGATTAAGGGAGAGGGATCATTTTGAAGCAACCCTGCAGGCTCAATCACTCAACATAAGTTCAAGAACAAAAAAGGGACTGAGTAAATGAATGGCTGATTAAATTTTTTACACCATTAAAAACAGATTTTACTTCCTATGGGCCCTTAAATAACGTACTGTAACAATGTGGGGAAGAGAGTAATTCTTCCCAACTCATCTTGTAACTTTTAAAGCAAAGAAATTGTTAGGACCCCAAGAACGGGAAAAAAAAAAGGCATTAACCCAGCATTCCAGTCTTAGTTTATACCAATTAAATTCAGAGTAGCCAAAAAACTGGAGACAACCCAAATGTCCACCAAAAGAAGAATGCATAAACAAATTGTGACATATTCATACAATGTAGTACTACTCAGCAATTAAAATAAACAAACTACTAAAACTTGCAGCAACACAGAAGAAACTCAAAATTATTATATGTGTGAAAAAGGCCAGATACAAAAGCCTACACACTGTATGACTCTATTTACATAAAGGTCTACAATAGGCAAAAACTATCCTGGCATAGGTGGAAGCAGAAGACAGTTTCTTTGATGGAAGTATTACATACATTGAAAGAAATGTGAGTTACATGGGTGTCTGCATTTGTCAAAAAAGTTTTTGCACTTACTCTTTGGGATACCACTCCCCACCCCCACAGAAATCCCCTCACCAAACCTCTGAAAACTTGTTCGTTCCACTCAGCACATTCCTTTTTTTGCTGTCGTTGTTCTTGTTCAGTTTTGCTCTGTCTTGGTGTTCTGTTTTGTTTGTGTTTTATTTTCAGGGAGTAGGGCATTTCCTGCCTTCTCTCCCATCCTGCATTTTAACCCTTGCTGAGGAGACAGCAACATAAACAGACTCAGGGGTGGTCAGAGACTGGCAGCAGGGTGCACCCAATCCATACATTATCCTGGGAAACAGACTGGTACTCCCCTCTCGTGGGAGAGCCACAGAAACACTCCCAGCATCAAGCAGACCCACAATCTGGGCTCAGGAACGCTAGTAGGGGCCCCACCCTGCTGAGTAATGGAGATAATCCTGGACAGACTCAGACTAGTGGCTTTGGAGAATAGAACGAACCCACCACCTTCCCTGAAATCTGAAAGGCATCTGCTATGGGAGAACCAGGAATCACAGCTCCTTGTTTCCACCAGAAGCCCTTCCAGAAATAGTCTGACCTGTGACTAGTCTAAGATTGACAGTAGGCCAGCAGGCAGAGACTGGCAGGAGTGGATCATGTGAAAACTTGGGACATTTGCTAACATACTGCTGGACCCAGTGCTGAAAAAATCCAGTTTTACAGAGCAGCTTGGCCTAAACTGGAAGCAGCCAAGCCCAAAGGAATCAGCCACAAACTGTGGACCACCTGGAGCTTTAAAAAGGCAGCTGAGGGCCAGACATGGATGGCACCTGACACTGGCTCATACCAGACTCAGACATTAGAGCAGTATCCAAAGGGAGATACCAAAAGGCAAGATCTAAACTGTGCTGAGACAAATCCACTTGGTTCTTTTTTCAATAGATAGCTATTTTCTTTTTCATGGCTTTTCTACTTTTTATCTATTTTTTTCTTTTATTTTTGGTGCTTGAATTTTTCTTTCATTATCTCCTATTCTACACTTATCTTAGAGTACTCTACTGTTCCTTCTTCTCTGCATGTATTATTTTTATTACTTTTACTGTGCCCCTGTTTTCCTCTTTCAATTCATTAAGAGTAGTAGTTCTCTTTCCCTTTCTTCTCTCACAATCACTTTTCTTTCCTTTGGTTTTCTCATATTCTTTTTCCTTTCCCCCTTTCCCTATTATTCCATTCTCTTTTCACTTTTATTATTCTTTACTTCTTGTTGTTGATACTGCTGAAGTGGACAGGGAAGTTTGCTTGTTTTGGTATTGTTTTGATGTTGTTTTCCTTTGTTCAGCCAGCACATATACAACAGCATACAATACTTGGAAGGAATTGAGCCTCTTAGCCAGCCAGATGGAGGGGAGCTCTGAGCAACAAAAAGACCAGTAATAATCAGGACTCAAATACAATAGGAGGGTCTACAAACCCCACACACAGCTCATTCCAAGAGCATCCAGATCAGGAGATCAAGGAGTCTGCACCACTTGGTTCCACAAGACCCCTAACACACAAGGCAACTCCACAAGACAGAGAGTCAAAGCATATCAATCTGATACATAGAAACAAACACAAAGAGACAATTAAAAGGTTGATAAAAAGAAATAACCCTCAAATGAAAGAAAAGGAGGAATCTCCAGGGGAAAAAAAAGCTAAGCAAAATTGAGGCAAGCAACATATCACACAGAGATTTCAAAGTAATGGTTATAAGGATGTTCAAGGAATTTAGTGAGAACTATAAGAAACTTAGTGGGACCTACATCGGTCTGAAAAAGGACACAGAAACCATGAACAAGAACCAGTTGGAAATAAAGAATGCAATATCTGAAATGAATAACACACTAGAAGGAATTAACAAACTAAATGAAGAAGAAGATCAAGTCAACAAGCTGGAAAACAAGGTAAAAAAACATACAGTCAGAGCAACAAAATGAAAAAAGGCTCAAAAAGGATGAGGATAGTCCAAAGGAGCTTTGGGACAACATAAAATGCAATAATATTCACATCATAGGATGCTAGAAGAAGAAAAGGAGCAAGGGATAGAAAACCCGTTTGAAGAAATAATGACAGAAAATTTCCCTAACTAGGTGGAGGAAAAACTCATGCAAGTCTGAGAAGCACACAGAGTCCCAATCAAGACCAACCCAAAGAAGCCCACTTTAAGACACATTACAATCAAAATGGAAACATTTAAAGACAAAGAGAGAATCTTAAAAGCAACCAATGAGAAACAGATAGTAACATACAAGGGAGCTCCAATAAGTTTATCAGTGGATTTCTTAATAGAAACAATACAAGCTAGAAGAGAGTGGCAAGAAATATGCCAAGTAATGAAAAGCAAGGATCTGCAAACAAGGCTAATCTATCCAGCAAGGTTCTCATGTAAAATGGAAGAAAAAAATAAAGAGCTTCTCAGACGAAAGAAGGTTAATAGAGTACATCTCTACCAAGTCAGCAATGCAAGAGATGCTAAAGGAAATACTTTAAGAAGAAAAAGATATAAAGAGAGAGAAGAGATTTTATTTATTTGAACTTCTGGTCAAGGTGGAGGCATAGGTAGACATGCTGTGCCTCCCCACACAACTAAAAGAAGGACAACAACAATTTAAAAACAAAAAACAACCAGAACTGACAGAATATTGAACTGTATGGAAGTCTGACAACCAAGGAGTTAAAGAAGAAACATTCATCCAGACTGGTAGGAGGGGTGGAGATGGGCCGCCAGGTGGAGAGGATTCATAGCAAGACGGCAGCTGGAGAGCCAGAACACGCAAGGCAGCAGCTGGCAGATCCAGCAAGGCGGCAGATTATGGACTGGGTGGTCCCACATTCATGGGAAGATAAACCAGGAGGAACAACTGGGAAGCAAAACAGACTGTGCAACCCAGGATTCCAGCGCCAGGAAATAAAGCCTCAAAACCTCTCACTGAAAACACCAGTGGGGGGAATGGGAGAAACTCCCAGCCTCATGGGAAAGTTCATTGGAGATACCCACAGGGTCCTAAAATGTACACAAGCCAACCCACCCAGTAACCAGCACCAGAAGGTCCCAATTTGATTGTGGGAAGCAGGGGAAGTGACTGAAAAGTGGCAGAGAGCAGATCATGCACCATTTTTCCCTCTCAGACCCCTCCCCAACATACAGCATCACAAAGCAGTGATATGAGTTGCCCCACCCTGGTGAACATCTAAGGCTCTTCCCCTTGCATGTAACAGGCATACAAAGACAAAGAAAAAAAAAATTACCCAAATGAAAGAACAGATCAAAGCTCCAGAAAAAATATGACTAAGCAACAAAGAAATAGCCAACTTATCAGATGCACAGTTCAAAACACTGGTAATCAGGATGCTCACAGAATTGGTTGAATTTGGTTGCAAATTAGATGAAAAAATGAGGGCTATGCTAAGTGAAATAAAAAAAAAATGTATGGGGAACCAACAGTAACGGGAAGGAAACTGGGATTCAAATCAACAGTGTGGACCAGAAGGAAGAAGGAAACATTTAATTAGAAAAGAATGAAGAAACAAGAAATCAAAAAATGAGGCTTAGGAACCTCCAGGACATCTTTAAATGTTCCGACATCCAAATCATAGGAGTACCAGAAGGAGAAGAGGAAGAGCAAGAAATTGAAAATTTATTTGAACAAATAATGAAGGAGAACTTCCCCAATCTGGCAAAGGAAATAGACTTCCAGGAAGTCCAGGAAGCTCAGAGAGTCCCAAAGAAGTTGGACCCAAGGAGGAACACACCAAGGCACATCATAATTACATTAGCCAAGATTAAAGATAAGGAGAGAATCTTAAGAGCAAGAGAAAAGGAGACAGTTACCTACAAAGGAGTTCCCATCAGGCTGTCAGCTGACTTCTCAAAAGAGACCTTGCAGGCAAGAAGGGGCTGGAAAGAAGTATTCCAAGTCAGGAAAGGCAAGGACCTATATCCAAGATTGCTCTATCCAGCAAAGCTTTCATTTAGAATGGAAGGGCAGATAAAGTGCTTCTCAGATAAGGTCGAGTTAAAGGAGTTCATCATCACCAAGCCCTTATTATGTGAAATATTAAAGGGATTTATCTAAGAAAAAGAAGAAGAGCCCTGGCTGGCGTAGCTCAGTGGATTGAGCGCGGCAGCAAACCAAAGCATCGCAAGTTCAATTCCCAGTCAGGGCACATGCCTGGGTTGCAGGCCACGGCCCCCAGCAACCACACATTGATGTTTCTCTCTCTCTCTTTCTCCCTCCCTTCCCTCTCTAAAAATAAATAAATAAAGTAAAAATCTTTAAGAAAAAAAAGAACAAAAATATGAACAGTGAAATGACAACAAACTCACAGTTATTAATGACCACACCTAAAACAAAAACAAAAACAAACTAAGCAAACAACTATAACAGGAACAGAATCACAAAAATGGTTATCACAGAAAGGGTTATCAGCAGAGGAGTGGGAGGGGGAGAGAGGGGGAAAAGGTACAGAGAATAAGTAGCATAAAGGCAGATAGAAAATAGAAAGGGCGAGGTTAAGAATAATATAGAAAATGTAAAAGCTAAAGAACTTATATGTATGACCCATAGACATAAACTAAAGGGGGGAATGTGGGTGGGAAAAGTGTGCAGGGCAGAGTGGAATAAAGGGGGCAAAATGGTACAACTGTAATAGTATAATCAATAAAATATATTAAAAAATTTTTAAAGAGAGAGAGAAGACAGGGTCAAAGGAAAAACTGTCAATGAATAAGTAACTATCAATAATAACCTTAAATGTAAATGAATTAAATTCTCCAATCAAAAGACATAGGGTAGCTAAACAGAAAAGAAAACAAGACCCACATATATGCTGTCAACAAGAGACCCACCTCAGAACAAAATACATTCACAAGCTGAAAGTGAAGGGATGGAAAAAATATTCCACACAAATGGACAAGAAAAAAAAAGCTGGAGTAACAATACTTATATCAGACAAAATAGACTTCGCAATAAAGACCATAACAAGAGACAGAGAAGGTCACTTCATAATACTGAAGGGAATAGTCCAACAAGAGGATATAACTCTTATAACCATATATGCACCAAATATAGGTACACCTAAATATATAAAGAAAATATTGAAGACTTTAATAAAGTGAAAGACAACAGTACAATCACTGCAGGGATTTAAACACCCTACTGACAACAATGGATAGATCTTCCAAACAAAAAAAAATCAACAAAAATATTACAGAACTGAACAAGACTCCATATCAAAATTACTTAATTGATGTTTATAGAACATTTCACCCCAAAGAAGCAAAATACACATTCTTTTCAAATGCACATGGATCATTCTCAAAGACAGACCACACAGTAGGACACAAAACAACCCTTAACAAATTCAATAAAACTAAAATCATATCAAGTACCTTCTTGGATCAACAGCTTGAAACTAGAAACCAATCTCAAGAAAAAAATTCAATGAGGGAAAGTAGAGACAACTGTACTTGAACAACAATTTAACAAAAGATGGGAAAAAGTCAAAAACATTCAGATCCATGGAGACTGAATAACAGGTTATTAAATAGTGAATGGGTTAACAATGATATCAAGGAAGAAATCAAAAAGTTTCTGGAAACAAATGAAAATGAAAACACACAACACAATCCAAGGGATGCAGTGAAGACATTATTGAGAGGGAAGTTCATAACAATACAGGCCTACCTAAAGAACACTGAAAAATCTCAAATAACAACTTAAACCTGTATGTAAAAAAAAAAAAAAAAAAAACCTAGGGGAAAACAACAAACAAAGACCAGAGCAAGAAGAAGGAAGGAATTAATCAAGATGGGAGCAGAATTAAATGACATAGAAACTAAAAAAAAAAAAAAAAAAAAAAAATCAAAGGAGCAATCAATCCAGCAGCTTATTCTTTGAAAAGATAAACAAAATTGACAAACCACTAACCAGACTCATCAAGAAAAAACAGAGGGAACCCAAATAAATAAAATCAGAAAGGAAAGAGGTCAATTAATAACTGATATCACAGAAATACAAAGGACTGTAAGAAATTACTGTGAGCAACTACATGTCAAGAAATCAGACAACCTGGGTGAAATGGATAAATTTCTAGAAACAAATCTTTCAACTGAATTAGGAAGAAGCAGAAAACATGAATAGACTTATAACAAGTAGCAAAATTCAAGCAGTAATCAAAAAATTACTGATGCACAAAAGCCTGGATCAGGTAGCTTCACAGGTAAATTTTACCAAACATTCAAAAAAAAACTAACACCGATCATTCACAAATTATTCCAAAAAATTCAAGAAGAGGAAAGACTGCCAACCTCTTTTTATGTGACTCATATTATCCTAATCCCAAAACCAGGTAAAGACAAAGCAAAGAAAGAAAACTACAAGACTTCCAGCCAAGATGGAGGCATAAGTAGATATACTTTGCCTCCTCACACAACCCAAAGAAAGGCAACAACAAATTTAAAAACAAAAAATAACCAGAACTGCCAGAAAGTCAAACAGTGTAGAGGTCTGACAACCTTGGAGTTAAAGAAGAAACATTAATTCAGACTGGTAGGAGGGGCAGAGACAGGAAGCCAGGGAGAAAGGGCATGCAGCAAGGCAGAGACTGGAGGATGGAGCGGGCAAGGTAGTGGTTGGCAGAGCAAGGCAGTGGGTAGTGGACTGGAAGATCCCACATTTGTGTGCAGATAACCAGGAAGAACAACTGGGGAGTGAGCCAGACTGTGCAACCCAGGGTTCCAGCGTGGAACTGATCTGGCAATTCCACTGCTGGGAGAATACACTAAGAAATCCTGAAACACCAGTTCAAAGAACCTATGCACCTCAATGTTCATAGCAACACAATTTACAATAACCAAGTGCTGGAAGCAAACTAAGCACCCATCAGTAACTGAGTAGATCAAAAAACTATGGTACATTTACACAATGGGATACTACACAGCAGAAATAAAGAGCTCCTATCCTTCGCAATAGCATGGGTGCAACTGGAGAGCATTATGCTAAGTGAAGTAAGCCAGGCAATGAAAGACAAATACCATATGATCTCACCTATAAGTAGAACCTAATCAACAAACAAGCAAGCAAAATATAACCAGAGACATTGAAATAAAGAACAAATTGACAGTAACCAAAGGGGAGAAGGGAGAGCGATAATGGGGGGAAATAGGGGAAGGGTCATCAGGGAACATATATAGGGGACACATGGACAGAGCCAGGGAGAGTGCGACTGAGGGTGGGAGGTGGGAATTGGTGGGGTGGGGAGGAATGATGAGGGGTAAGTGGAGACAGCTGTACTTGAACAACAACAACAACAAAAAGACTTCTGAACAGCAAAGGAAACAATCAACACAATGAAAAAATAAAATACTCGGAGAAAATATTTGCAAACCATGTATCTGACAAAGGGTTTATATGAAAATATATAGGGAACTCATATAACTCAATAACAACAAAAGAATCAACTCAATTTTAAAATGGCCTGAATAGATGTTTTTCCAGGGAAGACATACAAACAGCCAACAAGTATGTGAAAAAGATGTTCAATATCACTAATCATTGGAGAAGTGCAAATCAAAACCACAATGAGATATCACCTTACACCTGTTAAGATGGCTATTATTTTGAAAACAAAAGATAACTGTATCCCAACATTTTGCCAAAATCATTTACTAGGTCCAGCAGTTTTGGGGTGGAGTCTATAGGATTTTCTATGTACACTATCATGTCATCTGCAAACAATGACAGTTTTGTTTCCTCCTTCCCAATTTGGATGCCTTTTATTTCTTTTTCTTGTCTGATTACTGTGGCTAGGGTTTCCAATACTATGTTAAATAGAAGTGGTGAAAATGAACATCATCATCTTATTCCTGATCTTAGTGGAAAAGTTTTTACTTTTTGCCCATTGAGTATGATGTTGGCTGTAGGTCTCTCATATATGGCCTTTATTAGGTTGAGGAATGCTCCCTCTGTTCCCACTTTGCTGAGTGTTTTAATCACAATGGGTCCTGTACCTTATCAAATGCTTTTTCTGCATTTATTAATATGATCATGTGATTTTTGTTTTTTCTTTTGTTTATGTGATGTATTACACTTATTGATTTACAAATACTGTACCACCCTTGTATCCCTGGGATGAATCCCAATTGATCATGGTGTATAATCTTTTTTAATGTATGGCTGGATGCAGTTTGCTAATATTTTGCTGAGGATTTTAGTGTCTATGTTCATCAGCAATGTTGGCCTGAAGTTTTCTTTCTTTGCTATGTCTTTATCTGGTTTGGGGATTAGGATGATGATGGCTTCATAAAAAGAGATTGGGAGTCTTCCATCTGCTTAGATTTTTTGAAATAGTATGTGAAGGATAGGGGTTAGCTCTGCCTTAAATATTTTGTATAATTATGCTGTGAAACCATCCAGTCCAGGGCTTTTGTGTGTTGGTAGTTTTTTTATTACTCTTTCAATTTCATCAGCTGTTATTAGTCTGTTCAGGCTTTCTGCTTCTTCTTCACTGAGTTTTGGAAGACTACATCTTTCTAGAAATTTGTCCATTTCACCTAGTTTTTCAAATTTCTTAGCATATAGTAGTTTGTAGTAATTTCTTACAATCTTTTGTGTTTCTGTGGTATCTGTTGTAATCTCTCCTCTTTCATTTCTGATTGTGTTTATTTGGGTCCCCTCTTATTTTTTCTTGATGAGTCTGCTTAAAGGCTTGTCAATTTTGTTTATCTTTTCAAAGAACCAGTTCCTAGATTTATTAGTCTCTATGTCATTTAATTCTGCTCTGATCTTGGTTATTTCCTTCCTTCTACTTGCTCTGAGCTGTCTTTGTTGTTCTTCCTCCAGTTCTTGTAGGTGTAGGGTTAGGTTGTTTATTTGAAATGTCCCTACCCTTTTTAGGTAGGCCTGTATCGCCATGAGCCTCCCTCTCAGGACTGCCTTAACTGCATCCCATAAGTTTTGGATTGTTGTGAGTTCATTTTCATTTGTTTCCAGAAACTTTTTGATTTCTTCCTTGATTTCATTCTTGTCCCATTCATTGTTTAATATCAACAATTGTTGGGAACTGTCCTGCCTGGTTTCAGAAGCTGTAACCCCACCGAGAGGCAGAAAGGCCCCATGGCTAGGGCATCTTGGGGCCATAAGCCACTAAGGAGACAAAATTTATCCTCCTGGAAGGGGTGCAGCCTCTGCCCTATTTACTTCACCCTGCTTGGCCCCTTAAGGATGGCTGGATAGTCAATGACAGGTAACATTCATCAAGGAAGGAACAACCTAAGACAGGCACAGTTGTGAAGGGGCCATCAGGGAAGGACTTAGGGGATTGTGGAGGAGGGACAAAAGACCCTCACCCCTTGGCTTCATCATAGCCTGAGTCCTCATTCGATCTGTAGAAAGTTTACTAATCTTTTGGTTGCTTTGTTTCTCCTGCCTGACTCAAGCCAGAAACCTTGCCGGAGGGTTGTGCAGCCCTGTACCTGAACAGGCGGTCCTGGTGAGGGGAGGATCAGACCTAAGAAAGAATGCATAAAATCCTGTGAAACCTGCTTCTCTGACAATGCCCTCAATTTAAATGTTAAGGGTCCAAGCATACAATGAGTTTGTTTCCCAAAGTTTTATGGCCCTTTGTTGTCATTTTATCTGACCCTGACTCAGAATAAGCCCTTATAATTATAGTCCTTTGAATGTTATGTATTCCTTTATAATTATTGCCTAACAGTAACTAACAATAACAATGATTGATGGGCTTTATGTATATACCCTGTATTCCTATTGAGAAAGAGGCTCGAGGCCTTTCTCATCTGAGAGATCAGCCCACATTTCCTTCCCAAGTAGATCATGTCTTGATAGATTTATTCTCATCCTTGGTGGCTGGGAGAGCTCTGCAGGACAGAGCCCCCCTACCAACAATGAAATATCAGAAACAGAAATCAGGAAAAATCCCATCTGATTTAGCAACAAGAAAAATAAAATACCTAGGAATAAACCTAACCAAGGAGGTAAAAGACCTGTACTCAGAAAACTATATAACACTGAAGAAAGAAATTCAGGCAGGCACAAACAAATTGAAGCATATATTGTGTTCATGGATAGGAAGAATAATCATCATCAAAATGCCCATACAACCCAAAGCAATTTATAGATTCATCACAATCCCTACTAAAGTATCAATGGCATATTTCACAGATATAGAACAAACACTTCAACAATTTTTATGAACTATAAATGACCCCAAATAGCTTCTGCAGTTTTGAGAAAGAAGAACAAAGTAGGAGGGATCACAATACCTGATATCAAACTGTATTACAAGGACACTGTAATCAAAACAGCCTGGTACTGGCATAAAAACAGACACATAGACCAATGGAACACAATAGAGAGCCCAGAAATAAACCTAAGTCTCTACAGTCAATTAATATTTGACAAAGGGGTTAGCAGCATAAAATGGAGCAAAAATAGTCTTTTCAACAAATGGTGCCAGGAGAGCTGAACAGCTACATGCAAAAGAATGAAACTTGAGCACCAACTTACACCATACACAAAAATAAATTCAATGTGGATAAAAGACTTAAATATAAGTCGTAATACCATAAAAGTTCTAGAGGAAAACATCAGCAGGACATCTCAGATATTCCACACAACAATATTCTCACTGATATGTCCCCTAGAGCAAGGGACATAAAGGGAAGAATAAACAAATAGGATCTCATCAAAATAAAAAGCTTCTGCATAGCTAAAGAAAACAGCATTAATACTTCTCCAAAGAGGACATACAGAGGACCCAATATTGCTAGCTATCAGAAAGATGCAAATTAAAACCACAGTGAGATACCACTTCACACCAGTCAGAATGGCCATCATAAACAAAGCAACAAACAACAAGTATTGGAGAGGTTGTGGAGAAAAGGGGACCCTAGTGCACTGTTGGTGGGATTGCAGACTGGTACAACCACTATGGAAAACAGTATGGAACTTCGTCAGAAAACTAAAACTGGATCTGCCTTTTGACCCAGCAATTCCACTGCTGGGACTATATCCTAAGAACACTAAAACACCAATCCAAAAGAACCTATGCACCCCGATGTTCATAGCAGCACAATTTACAATAGCTAAGTGCTGAAAGCAACCTAGATGCCCATCAGTAAATGAATGGATCAAAAAACTATGGTACATTTACACAATCGAATTCTATGCAGCAGAAAGAAAGAAGGAGCTCCTACCCTTTGCAACAGCATGGATGGAGCTGGAAAGCATTATGCTAAGTGAAATTAGCCAGGCAGTGAAAGACAAATACCATATGATCTCACCTTTAAAAGGAACCTAAACAACAAAACAAAGAGACAAGCAAAATATAGTCAAAGACACTGAAATAGAGGACAGGCTGACAGTGACCAGAGGGGAGAGAAGAGGAAATTTCAGGGGAAAATGGGAAGGGTTTACAGGAACAAATTTAAAGGACACATGGACAAAAACTAGGGGGAGGGTGGTAATGGGAGGGAAGTGGGGAGGGATGGGTGGGTGGGCTGGAATGGGAGTAAAAGGAGAAAACTGTACTTGAACAATGATTCTTTTAAAAAAGAAAAGAAAACATTAAAATGGAAAGAGAACCATCCATATAGGAAAACATATTTGCCAGTGATACCTCAGACAAGGATTTGAACTCCAAAATATATAAAGAATTCAGGCTCCACTCCAGGAAGACAAAAAACCCAATTAAAAAATGGGCAAAGGACTTGAACAGACACTTCTCCAAGAGGACATAAAGAGGGTCCAGAGACATATGAAAAAATGGTTAGCATTGCTAGCCATCAGAGAGATGCAAATTAAAACCACAATGAGATACCACCTCACATTGGTGAGAATGGCCATCATAAACAACTCAACAAACAACAAGTGTTGGAGAAGATGTGGAGAAAAGGGAATGCTGGGACACTGTTGGTGGGATTGCAGACTGGTACAACAGCATGCAATTTCCTATGGAAAACAGCATGGAATTTCCTATGGAAAATAGCATGGAATTTCCTCAGAAAACTAAAAATGGATCTACCTTTTGACCTGGGATTCCACTGCTAGGATTATATCCTAAGAACCCTGAAACACCACCCAAAAGAACCTATGCACCCCGATGTTCATAGCAGCACAATTTACAATAGCCAAGTGCTGGAAGCAACCTAAGTGCCCATCAGTAAAAGAACGGATCAAAAAATCATGGTACATTTACACAGTGGAATACTATGCAGCAGAAAGAAAGAAGGAGCTGCTACCCTTTGCGACAGTATGGATAGATCTGGAGAGCACTATGCTAAGTGAAATAAGCCAAGTGGTAAAAAACAAATACCATATGATCTCACCTTTAAATGGAACCTAATCAACAAAACAGACAAGCAAGCAAAATATAACCAGAGAAATTGAAATTAAGAACAAACAAACAGTAACCAGACGGAAGATGGGAGGGATAATGGGAGGAAAATGGTGAAGGATTTTCAGGAACAATTATAAAGGACACTTGGACAAAACCAAGGGAGGGGGTGCAATCAGGGGAGGGAGGTGGGTATGGCAGAGAGGAGTAGGGAGAAAAGCAGACAACTGTACTTGAACAACAATAAAATAAAAAATGGAAAAAAATAAAATCTGTAAAAAAAGATAAATAAATAAATAGAAACAAAAGATAACAAGTGTTGGCAATTGTGTGAAAAAAGGGAACCCTGGTACACTGCTGGTAGGAGTGTAAATTGGTACAGCCATTATGAAAACTTTATGGAGATTCCCCATAAAATTAAAATTAGATCTATGATGTGATCTAGCAATCCTACTTCTGGATATTAATGCAAAGAAATTGAAATCAGCATCTCAAAGCAATATCCCCATTCCCATATTCACTGTAGCATTAGTCACAATAGCCAAATGTGGAAACAATCCAAATGTTCATCAATAGATGAAAGAATAAAGAAAATGTAGTATATATATACAAGGGACTACTACCAAGCCTTAAAAAGAAACACTTACATTGGTAGCAAAATGGATAGTCATTATGCTAAATGAAATAAGCAGCCAAAGAAAGACAAACGCTGTATGATCTCACTTATATGTGGAATCTAAAATAATCAAACTCATTCCTGACCGGTGTGGCTTATTGATTGGGCTTTGTCCTGCAAAGAGAAAGGTCAAGGGTTCAATTCCAGGTCAGGGCATTTACCTAGGCTGTAGGACATGTTCCCTGTTGGGACACATGCAAGAGGCAACCAATCAATGTTTCTGTCTCACACAGATATTTATCTCCTTCTCTTTTTCCCTCCCTTCCCCTCTCTATAAATAAATAAATAAATAAAATATTTTAAAAATTAATTAATCAGACTCATAGAAGCAGAGAGTATAATGGTGGTTGCCAATGGCTGGGGGAGAGATAAATGGGGAGGAGAGAGTCAAAGGATACAAAGTTTCAGTTATGCAAAATAAATAATCCTGGAGATCTACTTCTCGGCATATATAATATATACAAGACAGTAGCTATAGGTACTTGTATGTTTAAAATTTGCTAAGAGAGTCAATCTTCTGTGAAATGTTCTTATCACTAAAAACAATAATAATAATATTAATAATGACGAGGATAAGAGGAAAGTTTGGGAAGAGATGATATGTTTATGACATTGATGTTGGTGATGGTTTCATGAGTATATACTTATACCCAAACTCATAGAGTTGTATACATTAAATATGCTTTTTATTAAGTCAATCACACCTCAATAAAGTACTAATAAAAATACAATATAATTTATAATCACATCCAAATAACAAAATACTTACATAAACTTAAAATGGGCATAGAATCTATATGATGACTATTATAAACACTATTAAAAAATCAAAGAAGACTAAACAAATGGAGAGACAAACTGTTTATGGATTGAAAAACAGAATACAGTAAAGACAACAATTATCCCCAAATTGATCTATAAATGTAAAGCAATTCTATCAAAATCCCAGTAAGAGTACATATGGTCAAAGATGTAGTCAGTCCAAACAACTGATTCAGATGCAGAGGAAGAAGAAAAGGATAAGAGCAAGCAACATTATAAAGAGTTGATAAAAACTAGGTCTAACCTATTTCGTACTGCCAACAGAACCTGACTTCTACCAGATCTTATTATAATACAGAAGGAAAACAATTTCTCTCCCAAGTCTACAACCTCAGTACCAGAACATCCACTAACCTAGGGATTGGGGACTCCCAATGCCCCAGAGTATTATGGAACATTAAGAACATTCTGGGGAGCCTCAGATGGAGGAGAAGGGAAGCTAGAAGACCTAGAAAGGAGTGGCGGGTTCCATGACTTCCACATCTCCAAAGGATACTATCACTTGATCTTACCTTGGGATTATAGAGTTCTTCTGCCCCTCCAGAAACTGAGGGTAGCTGAAGCCTGGGCTACTGTTCACAAACAGGTCTCATACTGACCTGAGAATTGAGACCTGACAATTGAGAGTTTGCCTTAGGATATTTCTAGAAGAGGATTCAGTGTCAAGTGGCACCACTAGGACCCAAGATTTACTGATCTGTAATCTATTGTGTAAATGGATAATCTACTCTCACATGTTGTTTTCCACTGGTTATTATAAGCAGAAAACCATACCAGGGGTGTTCAACCCACAGCCTGCAGGCCACATGCAGCCCAGGATGGCTATAAATACAGCCCAACACAAAATCATAAATTTACTTAAAACCACTTTTTTGCTCATCAGGTTTCATTAATGTTTTTGCATTTAAAGTGTGGCCCAAGACAACTCTTCTTTTTCCAGTGTGGCCCAGAGACACCACAAGGTTGAACATCCCTGCCAGACCCATATGAACACAAGCTGGTATCTCGGATCCCTATTCTATAGCATGTGTTGGTAGTAGCTGCATTAGTCAAAGCAGTGAGAAAATCAGGGTCACTTTCCAGACAGAGCCTTCTTCTATCTTATTTCCCATGCTAGTCCAGGAGCAACTGAGGGGACCAGTGAGCCTCCCCTCCTCCTCCCACTCTATCGGCACTCCCCACAGAGGGCTGGGACCTACCTCTGGGGAGCACAATCCTGCATAGAGCCCCCAAAAGGTCACAGGTATATTGTCAGACACTCTCTTCTAATGGCCACCATGACAGGGAAAGACAAGGTGACCCCCAATATGTGTTCAGATATCTCCTGAATTGTTTGGCTGGGGCCTGGGAGACCAACAAAGAAACTTTCATAGAAACAAAGTCAGTGATATCCCCCAATATATCCTGGATTACTAGAGAGTGGGAAACACAGAACATAACAGATTTGCAGGAACTTAGTGAATTCAGTTTTGTTGTGCTTTCAGGGATCCGTGATTTATCTTATGAACAATCTTTGTACAAATAGTGCCCATATGTCAGCCAAAATCCTATTAGTGTTCTCTTCAGGCCATTGGAATATAATAGCATTTGAGGGCGCTTTTTCCCAACCTCTCTTTCGTGGCTTTCCTCCTACTGCTCCCACCTCCCAGGAGTTCCACTCCTCCCTCAGTGGATGTGGGCTCACTATCTACTGACAAATAATTGCAGCTCTTTCTGCATCTCCCCATTCAACATCCTAGAATCATCTGCCAAATCTGTCTCCTGAACTCTTCCTCCTGGAAAACTACCCATGTGCTAAATCTCAGTGAAAATGTTTGAAGTAGTGGCTAAGTGCAGGGATGTTAGAGCCAGACTGAACTATTATCCTAACTGTTAATTACTAGCTGCATGGCCTTGGACTTGTTACTTCATTTCTTTGTGCCTTAGTTCTTTGTCTGTGCAAAGATGGGGGAAATAATTGTACCTACTGCAAATGCGTGTTGTGAGGATAGGACTTAGAGCAGTGTCTACACATAGGACTCTCCAGAGGACTGGAGGCACTACTGTCATTCAGAGAAGGGATCCCTGACTCCCCGAGGAAAGGGGAAAGGCTTTCTCTGCACTCCTGCCATATCTGGTACTGACCTAACACAGTTACTTTAATAGTTCTCGAACAACCGAGGGGATCACTGTGTCCACTGGATTACGATCTCCTGGAGGGCAACAGGGTCTTGCTGTTCCCACTGTATGCTCACCACGTGGCACAGGGCCAGGCACAAAAGAGATTCGATCAGTCCTGCTATACAGCTGGCTTTGAAATGCAGATCTGTTCCAACCAATTGATGTATTAGAGAACTGAGCATAGTGTGAATTTCATGTTTGTTTATGTGTGATTTCATCTGTGAGAAACTAGGTGAACATGGAAAACTGCACCCATTGAACAGAAGTGCTTTGGAAAATGCAACAAGCACACGTACCCACATGCAAACATTCATCAGTTGCCTCAGCTTACCACTTATGTTATGAGCCACGCCCATCCACATCTGCTGTTACAGCATTCCACCTGATTTCAGATTAGTCTATCTTTTCACAATAATTCACAAGCTACTTCCAACACTCACTTCCAAAGGGTGAACTCCAGGTCTTTTTCAAAGTGAAGTGTCATATTTATTGGTACATTTATGTACTTTCTAATCATTTAACATGTGCTACCACTTTTATTAGGTTCCTATCCTTTTTAAGTATGTCACTGACAAAGTTTTGAATGTTGTGCCCCCTCCTCCCACTTGTCCTGTAAGCCCTGTGTTTTTTTTTATTTGGGGTTTTTGTTTTGTTTTGTTTTTTGCATTGTGTTGCATAGTGTGGTGATTTTTAGAATGTATTTTGTTATAGCAGAAAGAATCATACTCTATAGACTTGTGGTTAATGGTGACTAATTCTTTCTTTCTCATCTCCATGGATACCTAAGGCACCTGAAACTGTAGAAGCCCCTGTTAATCAGCAAACTATTTTAGCCAGCACTTCTGTCCCATAATTAAAAACAATAAATATTTATTCATAGACAACTACACACCAAGCTTTGTGATGAGCAGTGGAGATTGAGGCTAATAAGAAGCACTGCCTCTAACTCTTTCAGTCTAGTGGGAAAAAGAAAGACAAGTAATTACAATAGAGGGGATGTTATTAAAGAACAAAGCAAAGACCTCCCATAGGCAGTGTTCCTCTTTCCCAGATCTTTCCACCACCTTTCAAGTCAATCCCTTTCTTTGTTTCCCCATCTCTGCCTCCTTATTCTACTTCCTGAGTTACCAGTCCTGTCAGCACTGAGTGAAGACAGCACAGGAAAGAGTTAATGTGGCACAGGAGGGAGGGGTAAGGGCCCTGAGGGAGGCAGGTACAAGAACAGCCACATAAAGGGCCCTATAGGCACAGGTCAAAGAGAAGCTGCCAACACACCTTACTCAGGATCTTTCCCCAGTCAAGTCTTCTGCTAGTGTTTTCATCCTCCATTTATTCATTCAACAGTCATTAGCTTCTGCTGTGGGCTAGATTCTGGGAGGAATCGGTTCGACTCACCCTGACTCCTCCAGCATGAGAGATGCTTCCTCCTCGTATGGCTGCTACTCTGGGTTGAGTGCCATTTCCTCCCCATTGTCAGCACTCCCTTTCGCATACCAGGAAAGACACTGTAGTGGAACCCCCCTCTGGATCATAAAGAAGGACAAGAGAGAAGTTCCTTTTCTGCTATCTCTTTCCACATTGCTTCCGAGGCCCAACTTCAACTCTCCAGCTGGTGGCCAAGTTCGCTATTTCATCAAGTTAAAGAAAATGTAAGCACCCCAAACCCCAAAAGCTTACCGGTTTTCTCTGGTCACACCACCTTCCAGCTTCATTCCAGGTTCCATTTACCTCATCTTCCTTTTCTCCCTTTCTCTCTACTTTCCCCCTTTCTTTTTGGAGAGTTAGTGCCCAGAATGTTAAAGCTAAGCAATACTTAAGCATCTGTCCATTGTTGAGATGAAGCTGACACCCAGAAGTTGTGCCTAAGGACACAGTAGGGACAGGAGGAGGCTAAAACCTGATCCCCACACAGCACTGGCTTTCTCCCCATCATCTGAGACTGAGACTGAGTCTTTTTAAACACTGAGGAAGAAAAATTCTCAGCTTCCCTCTCGGCTGACCTTCAACTAAAGGGCTCTGATTTTATCAGTGACTACAGCAGTGACCTTCCCAACTTCCTCAGTACAACTGTCCCATTTTTTCCTCTCCAGTCATGGGCTTCCAAGTGTAGAGGGTTCTCCCATCCAGCTAGGGTTATGACCTTGATTATCCATTCAAAACCCCAACTGAAGATTATAACCCTGTGATCATCTCAGCCCTTCACATACTCTATGGATAGGTCTGCACACCTATGACACCCCCCAAATCCCTGTCCTTCCTGTCAGGACTCATGCTCCCATGAGCCCTAAAATTTTGACCCCCACAGGATGGCAGAAGCTGCACCGCCCAACTCCACCTCCCCACGCCCAGCCTTCTTCCTACTGACTGGCATTCCAGGGCTAGGGGCTGCCCAGGCCTGGCTGACACTGGTCTTTGGGCCCATGTATCTGCTGGCCCTGCTGGGCAATGGAGCATTGCTGGCAGTGGTGCAGGTAGATTCCGCACTGCACCAGCCCATGTTTCTGCTCCTGGCCACACTGGCAGCCACAGACCTGGGCTTAGCCACATCAATAGCCCCAGGGTTGCTGGCCGTGCTGTGGCTCGGGCCCCGCCTTGTGCCATATGCTGCCTGCCTGGTCCAGATGTTCTTTGTCCATGCACTGACGGCCGTGGAATCTGGTGTACTGCTGGCCATGGCCTGTGATCGTGCTGTGGCAGTAGGGCGTCCACTGCACTACCCTATCCTAGTCACCAAAGCTCGTGTGGGCTATGTGGCTCTGGCACTGGCACTGAAAGCTGTGGCTATCGTTGTGCCTTTCCCTCTGCTGGTGGCACGATTTGAACACTTCCGAGCCAAGACCATAGACCATGCCTATTGTGCACACATGGCAGTGGTGGAGCTGGTGGTGGGTAACACACGGGCCAACAACTTGTATGGGTTGGCACTCTCACTGGCCATATCAGGTTTAGATATTCTGGGCATCACTGGTTCTTACGGGCTCATTGCCCATGCTGTGCTGCGACTGCCTACCAAGGAGGCCCGGGCTAAGGCCTTTGGTACGTGTAGTTCCCATATCTGCGTCATCCTGGCTTTCTACGTACCTGGTCTCTTCTCCTACCTCACACACCGTTTTGGTCGCCACACTGTCCCAAAGCCCATGCACATCCTTCTCTCTAACATCTATTTGCTGCTGCCCCCTGCCCTCAACCCTCTCATCTATGGGGCCCGCACCAGGCAGATCAGGGACCGGCTCCTGGAAACCTTAACATTCAGAAAATACAAATTCTAATGGTCAGTGCAAACAGTGGAGTCTGGAGGTGGAGCTGGGGGGGACATTGAGACAATCTG
The DNA here is from genome assembly GCF_004126475.2 of Phyllostomus discolor. NCBI lineage: Eukaryota > Metazoa > Chordata > Mammalia > Chiroptera > Phyllostomidae > Phyllostomus > Phyllostomus discolor. The sequence goes on from NC_040908.2 coordinate 124,889,973, forward strand.
AGGTTTGGAGGTATGGATTATGTCATTGGTCCCATTATCTGCATATGACTGTGCTGATCACTCGACAGATATTTGCTGTGAAGCCCCTACTCTGTGTACCACTAAAATGTGTTTGGCCCAGCCACATACCCTGCTTGGGGAGCAGGCAGGAGACAGGGGACTATGTGTTGCCATGCAGAAAAAATAAGATCAGAAATTATTGCAGGATCAGACACACAAGATTTAACTTAAACTCCCTTTCATGCCTCTCTACATCATTTTAACTAAGTGTGCCCATGTTCCCTCTCAAAAGTTCTTCTGCAGACTCTGAATCTAGGGGTCTGGGAAGAGGGACCTTGCCTCTAGAGATTAGTACTTATCAGGCAACACAGCCCTCTTTATTCCTGGAGCCAGATTGTTTCAGCCAGTCCTTAGGGAAGGAGTCATACAGGCTTATCCCCCATCCTCTCAGAATCTGGGTTAATGTGTCCTGGGGCCCCAGTTTCAACAGAACACTGATCTTTAAAGATACTCCCATTCAGAATCTTCTTGGTCTCGTGTGTAATCTCTACCTCTGCTACTCCTCACTCCACTGCCAAAGTCTCAAGATTTAATGGCTAGAATTTCTGTCCCTGGGCTTGTAGGTAGATTCAGGGGTCAAGAGTCCAACTGAAATAAATTTTGATATCCCAGAAAACCACTGAAACCACTTCACCTGTTTGCCTGAGGCCCCTATGGTCCCTTACCTATCTGCCCTTTTGCGCGTCCTGAGCCAAGAATGTAGAAATCCCAGATAAAATCCTCATCAGCAACCCCATTTGTCCTGGCCAACATCATCAGGAGCAATGTTGGTGCAATATGATGAAATAGGAATATTTCACATGGCTTTGGGTGTCAGAGAATTAGATATATTAACAGGAAGTGTCACAGTGTTGCCCAACAGGGGATTCACTTTCCACTCCACACTAAGAAGGAAACTGCACAAAATATCTTTCACTCCAGCATGGAGTCCAGAACAAGTATAGTCTCAGACATAAGGCAGGGAGTCACTCTTATGAGGTCATAGAAGGCTGCAGGCTGCAGAAGCAGACCCAAGCACTCCAGGAAAACTATCATAACCACAAGTATTGGAGTTAGCCATGAAGACCTAATGAAGCCAGGTGCAACCCTGACCACTCAGCAGATAGCTGGACCACATGCCATGGGATATATGACACGAGGCCGCAGATCTTCAAAAGCAGGTGAATACCATCTACACAGCTACATGGGGTCTCATGAGGTCCTCACTTCAAGGAACTGGATAGCCCAGAAGCTGTGATTTTTCAGAGATGCTGTCCCATTGAAACCAAGAGGAAAAGGAAGAAATCTACACTTTTCCTCAATCCAAGTGTGAGCTCAGTCACTGTCATGAAGTTCAAAGTTAAGAAACCCTACAGACAATTTTTGTGGATAATTGTGACAAAATTCTAATTCCAATGGCTCACAGGTCTTTAAGATGTCCATAACCTTCTTTTGAAGAGTTTCTCTTCAATAAATTTATTCTAACAAAATAATTAGAGATGTGAACAAAGATGTATGCAATAAGATATTTATTATAAAAAATGTGACAGTCCTTTGTCACACATACACACACGCACACCATTTTTTGCCTCCCCCCTCTGGTGCATGAAAAGGGACATCACAGGCAGCCAATGTTCATAAGCAATGAGTTCTATCACCCTCCCAGCAGAGGAAGCCTCTCTTCTAAGGCACTTTTGCCCCCTGGTTGTACACAACTCCCAAGGCAGCTGATTCCAAAGCTGTGTTATTACTCATGGTAAGAACTTTCTTCCTTACAAGCCAAATATCCACCCCCTCGGACACTGATTATTTTGTTTTGGATTGAGATTGTATACATACCTACCATGTGATGTGTTCAGATGGCTTTACCAGCACTCTCGTGCTCCTTAAAACCTGAGAACAATTATAAAACCATAATCCCTTATCTGTAATTCCAAAATTTAAAAATCTATGAAGAAACAAGTTTGTTCATAACTGGCCCAGAACCTCACCTGAATCGTTCACAATCATACTTACGTTTATCTAAGCATGACTATTCATATTTAGCTTCAGATATACTGATGTGTTTGATTATAGGGCACTGCCCTGAACCTCACTGGTTCAGCATCTCTGTACCTCTGCATCTCTGCCTCCTCCTTGCTCTGTCCATCACTTTTGCCCATGTCTGTGTCTCTTACATGAGGGAACTATATTCACTTTCTAAAATCTACAAATTTCTGAATTGCAAAACACATCTACCCCTAAAGTTTTCAAATAGAGATGGATTAGAAACATATACAATTATCCCTGCAACATGAGAGAAGTGAAGAGTCGTGTTATCACTCTTCACTCAAGGTTCTTTATCACTCTGGAGTCTCTGCTGTCCACACTATTATATCCTGTCCTACAGGCTGCCTGTAGAGAACTTCATGTTCTCTGGATAATCAGTCTCCACCAGTTGGCTGCCCTCATGCTCTCCACTCTTGTCACCCCATGTGCTGCAGATGATGTTTTCTCCCCAAGGAAGCCCCAGAATGTGCCACCCTGAAGGTAGACCCCATAAGCAGAATATGGCCCACAAAGCCCAGCCATGGGGCTCATCAACTACATCCAGAACTCAGCTGGTATCTGTTTTCCTTCAACTTTCGTCTGACTCTAAGCCAAAAACAAAGACTTATTTAATGTCAGAATAGGACAGTGTGGAATTTAGGGAGCCTAAAGGGTCATGGTAATCAGACAGCAAAAGACAAGACACAGGTATGGGCTTCGGGGTGCAGAGTTCATCAATTTCCCTTCCGCCCCCTCTATGAACAAAAATCCAAAAGAGGTCCTCAATTGATTTTACCAAGAGCCCATCATCCCTGCACCTACCTCATCCAGGCCCTTCTCATTCCGGAACCTCTTCAACATATGGGTGTGCACCATCCTCTGCCCCCGTGTATCAATAACTCTCATCACCTCTGTACCTCTGCATCTCTGTCTCCTTCCATGTTTTGCCCCATGTCTGTGTCTCTTGTCCTTGTGTGTCTCGGTCTCTACCTCTGTCTCCCTCACTCAGAATTCCTTTCTGCAGGGAACAGAGGTACTAACCATACTATACCAGATGGCCTCTCCCTGGCAACCATAATAAAAAAAAATGGGGTCTTTGGAGGAAGAGATTTGGTTTCACTTGTCTCAACAGCAAACGGGGTTTCTGATTTGGTCTATCGCAGTTGTTCTCCCATCCTACCCATTTCCTCTTCATTCCACAACTTTGCACTTCCATCTAGCATGCACCCCTCCCACCACACACTCAGGCAAGAAGGAACATGTTGGTTTATCCCTTCACCCAAAGGAATGACTTGCTGCTTAATAGTTAAGAGCTGGAATCAGGTAGACTTGTACTAATTTATTTAACCACTTCGAAGTGGTTAACTGTTCCCTCACTTGTAAAATGGGGAAATAATAGGTCCTACTTCAAGAGGTTACTAAAAGGATTATCTAAAACAATATACTCGAAGTGTTTGGCACAGCCCTTACACATAAGAGTTCAACAAATATTTGATATTAATTCTTCTCCTGGAGCATAGGCTCATGCCCACTGTCATCCCTTTGCTCAAGTACCTGGTACCCACACCCCTAGCTCTGTCTAGGGAGACCTGCCCAGGAACATCTTTTAGGAAACTTTTCTTGGCAACACTCTCTCCTACCAATGTAGGACCCTTTCCTGTGCCCCATATTCATACTAGCTTGGCCAGCTCAGATGATGGCTGACTCTGGGGGATGGCTCCACCTGCTGAGAGGACAGGGAAGACCCCACACACGACGGGTCTTCCTCAGCACACAGGAGACTCTGCAGAGGGACTCACTAGAAAACTCTTTGGATAGATAAAAGGCAGAGTGGAAGTGTAGCTACCAGCAAGGCTCTCTAGAGTGGATCTTCTTGGGGAAAACCACTATTTCCCAGCAAAAGAGCAGGTCGAAATCTCTAGGCAGAGACACAAGGGGAAATCACACATAGATTAGGGCTATAGTGGAAGAGTACATTCTAGACACATATCAACCTAGCACAGGGAGTGGAACACAAAGAAAAATGTCCACAAATTTACTTGGGTAATCCTGGCTTCCCTAAGCCTCTCTCCAATTACTAAGGTAGCAGTACCCCAATCAGATTCTTATCCTCCACATTGTCACTATTCAGCATGCCAACCCCCAGCATGCCACCCTCCTACACACACACTTGGTTTTCACTGGAATTGTAGCCCACTCAGTAATAGGTTTCAACCCAGGAGGCACATTAAAATTGCCTGAGGAGCTTTTAGAAATCTTCATGCCCAGGCACACCCCAGACCAATTAAATCAGAATTTCTGGGGCTAGGATGCAGGCATAAGTAATTTTTAAAGCTCTTGGGTAATTCCAAAGTAGGGTCAAGATTGAGAACCACTACCTGATTCTCAGTTTAAGCTCTGATCCGTCCTTCTCAGGACCCCAATGTGCTTTAGGACCCCAATGCAACCTCACAAAGAAGTCATCTCCAGGTGACAAGATAGCATATCAAATGATTTCAAGAAGGCTGCTGAAGGAAGGAGAGAATTGATCCTATTTCCTTAAAGAACACACACAGAGGCAGACATACAGACAATCTAACAGGTACCTGAATTTTCCTCTCCTAAAGCAGAAGAATATATAGGTGACAAGAGAATGGACTCAGGCTGTGAGAACAGAGAGGCTAGGAAAGTGACTGCCCTCTCCCCACCCAAAGCCCCATCACCCAGCAGGATCTCTATGACCTCATGCTGTAGTAGGTCAGAGCCTAAGGCCAGGCCTCACCTCCCTGGGTGCCTTGGGGTTCCTGCAGCAGCCACTGCCCTGCCTAACCCCTCCCATATCCTACCATGTTGGTTGGTACCCCTCACCTGCTAACACTTGATGAAGCCGATGCCACATGGACCCTCATCAAAGATAAGGTAGGTCAAGTAAGAGGGCTAAAGTGTGGCCTGGATGGGACTGAGTAGCTTCTGAGTAATGAAGACTAAAGATAATAATAACTAACAATCAGTGCTTTCTTATAGGCCAGCCACTGCGCTAAGGGCTTTGCACAGACTGTCTGATTGAATCACAATTGGGAAAGCAGTAAGAAAAGTTCCTTGAATGTATAGAGAGCTATGTGAGCAAAGAGAAGAAGCACTAAGTCAGGGGCAGGACGTAAGAGGTCAGGAGGCTTCCTGAAGAGAATGGGCATTCTAGCTGGGCAAGTATGAGTTATTCATACATACAGGAGAGGAATACCTGACATGTCAACAGTGCTTAATAAACACCTGAATGAGTTCATGAGCAGTGGGTGGGTGAGTGAACAGTGTACTAATTAAAGGCAGAGCATATGCAAAGACAGGAGAGGAAAATGAAAAATGAGGATTTATGAAGTACAATAGGCCTATAAAGCAGAATTCAAAGGATTAGTGATAAAAATAAGGTCAAAGGGGTTATGAAAGGCGTTTTAAGCTTTCTAAAGAACCTGAACTTTACCTTTGACCTCTTCATGGATATTCTGTCCACAGAATGAGCCATTTGGGTTTTGAGCCAAATATGTAGATTTCAAGGAGCAGGCAGATCTTAACTGTATCTAAGTTGCAGGTAGCCAACAAATCTCAACAAATGTAGACCACACATTCTGAGATGAGAATTTAGGGATCAGGTTCTGTGATCTGAAGGAGAATAAATTTAAAGCACTTATAGAAGTCAGATCACCAAGTTTAAAACAACCATATTCAAAGCAACCTTAAGGTCACATAGCTCCCATTCAAAATGAACTAGCTGCTTACCACAAACGTCAGCTTGCCAGAGAAGCAGAAACATGAGTCAGGGTCCTCCCTAGTATTAGAGTACAAAGTTAGTCTCAGACTATATCAATCAAAATTAGGGTGAAAGTAAATGAAATCTTTCACTATTAGAAAGCTACAGCATCTCTAAGTATCAGAAAAACTTCCAATCCTATTTAAATAGAAAACTGCTGGAAAGTCACGGTAGAGGTATGTAGGACAAATCACTTGTGGTGGGACAAATTCAAGGACTAGGGCACCTTTGAGTGACCGGGTTTCCTCTCTCCAGAACTGCTAAGTTTATTGGGCACTCTGTAGAACATTAGCTAAACACAGTGTGCCTTAAGAGCTAACCATTCAGAATTCAAGCCTCTCAAGGTGCATTCAAGAAGATAGTTGCCCACCATTACTACTCTCCTGGGCTGCCCCTGGGAGAGCTAAATTTATAGGCCTCTAAGTTCCATGTAACTTCCATCTAGAAATAAAACTGCAGTGGGAACAGGTGGTGATCCCAAATGGTGATTCTACCAAGAACACGGTCACCCTGGAATAGAACTGAGCACCCATTATTCTTGTTTTAAGATAACCACTTTGGCCCTCAAGGGTAAGAAAAAGGACCTAATAGACCTTCATGGCAAATTCATGTCTATATTCTGAGAGTCTCCAGCTAACTCAGGGAGTCTCCAGCTAACTTCACCTTTTAGCAAACACCAGGACCATAAGAACCAGGTGTTTAAATGTCACTCTAGTTGTGAGAGGGACCTCTTACGGAGAAATGCTAGGCAGGGGAATCCAACCTTTTGGCATCTCTGGGCAACAATGGAAGAAGAGTTGTCTTGGGCCACATATTAAATACACAAACACTAATGAGAACTAATGGGCAAAAAAAAAAGTTTTTTAAGTAAATTTATGATTTTGTGATGGGCCACGTGTGGCCTATGGGCCATGGGTTGGATACCTCTGCAGGGTAAGATTCCTAAGTTATGCTTGGAGACTATGCTCTCGCTGTCATGGGGCAGAGCATTCTATACAGACATACCAACCTATCAGTACTCTGCTCCCACCCCTGGAAACCCAACTGGCATTTCTCAGAGTCCTCTTTTCCTGCCCGATACTCTTACCCAAAAATAAGCATTCCATGTCTTAGTGAGGCAAAGGAGAAGAAATGTTGGGAAATTCTTCCATGTACAATTTCCACCAAGAAAGAGCACCAGTTATCTCCTTAGCTGGATGACAAAATACAGTAGCCTTCAAGCTACCTCAGCTTGTCCAAAGTAGACACAAGTTATAGCTACCCTCCCCTCTTATGCTAGGGGGCAGCACTGCCAAAGTGACTATGTGGTAAAAAGCAGATCAGACTTAAGAGACCATTGGTGAATTCCACAAGGCCAGTCAAGTAGACAGTGCCATTAGCAGGGACACAGACATGTGGATTTGGGGGGCTGGAAGAGAGTAGAGCACACAGCGTTTGAAGAGTAGGGTCTAACATGAAAGGGGGCCAAAGAAGGAATTTTGTATGCTTCCTAGCAGAACCTGGAGCCAGAAGTCTCAGCCAAAATATCCTGTTTGAGTTATCATACCTAAGTACAATTACTAGAGGGGATCTCACAGGGTTCCCCAGTTGGTAATGATGCTAAACTTTCCAGAATTGGGTTACCAAACCCAAAAAAGGCAAGACAAAAAGGACAAAACTAAAAGGAACTGGAATCCCTAAAAGCACACTAGAACTAGTGTGACAAAGATTAGGCCTCAAGTCCCTAAAAGAACTACCCCCTGCCACTTGGGCAGGTGTATATTAAGAAATGACAGACAGAATAAGAATGGACATTCCACACCTATTTTTGTACACCCATTCTTGGTTAATGACATCACCCATCCAACTAATCACCTGAGAATAATCCTTGAGGAAGCCTTTTTCCACACCCATTAAGAGACCAATTTGTAATTCTATAACCTAAATAACTTCCCCCATATTTTAGTTAACAGGCTCACCATGTCTTGCCTGACACATTATAATACTCAACTGATTTTTCTATCTATCCTTATTTTATGCCATCCTATTCAAAATTAGTTTTAAAATGCTTATCTGATTCTGTCCCTAACTCGAGCCCTTCAAGTGGCTTCCCATTGTCCTCAAGATAAAATTCCCATCACTTAGCATACACACAGGCCTTTCATAATCAAGTTCCTGTATATTTGTCCATCCTCACACCCTACATTTACACAACAGGAAATTACATGTTCCTGAATGTGCCCATCTTAGTTTGTAAGCACAGGTTTTTTTCAATGGCTGTTCCCTTTTCCTGGACTGACCATTCTCCTACCTGGCTCAAGTATTATCATGTAGAAACCTTCTTTGATTCCCTTCTATCAAAGACAAAGGCTGTTAAATCACTTCTAATCTCCACATCTTGCTATTAGTTTACTTAGCTGACTACTGTTTACATTTTTGTCTCCTTTATTAGACTGAGCTATATTAGGACAAGGACAAAGTTTCATTCTTTTATGTATCCCCTGTATCTAGCAGAGTTTGGCACATAGTAAACATTCAAGGTTTTGCTACAGGAAAGAACTGTGAAGTAAGCAGGAAGTAGGACAGTCTGAGCACACTGTGGAGATGTAATTGAACAGTGACAGTAGGAGGGTCAATCTAGAAAAGGCTACCAGGTGAACTCCTGATCCTAACCCAGTCCCATAAACTGGTTACCTGCAGGTTATCGAAGAGCGCTTTGGGCCCAATGTAGTGGCAGTACCTTTCCTGTCGGATGCAACCTGTTATGACCTACTGGGTGTGCTAGTAAAGCAGTCCCGCCCAGGCCACACCCGCCTGGCTTTGACAGGTCGGCAGGGCCGTCGGGCACTGCAACCAGTAGGACCACTACCGAGCCTCCTAGAGCAGGCAGGGTCGGAGGGTGCCTTTTCCCACTGCACTCGGGAATACTCACCAAACACTGGGGCAGAGACAGCCTATGAAGAAATGCGACTCTTAGATGGACAGCCCTGCCGGATCCGCCTACATATGGGTGGCCTACGCAAGAAGGTGGCCTTCCTGTTGCTGCCACCAGGCCAGGTGAGCCTACAGAAGACTCTTCCCTGGCTCCGAAGCACCCACAGCATCTATATCATCTACCAGGTCTTCTCCTGTTCCTGGATGCAGCTGGGGCTATGGCCTACAGGCCATGAGCCCCAGATGCTCCGGTTACAACGGTCACTGCCTATTGCCTTCTCATGCCTCAAGTTTTCACTGCATCCCAAGGGAGTGCTAGGACCACAAAAGGCCCTGGCCAAAGACCCACTGCTCCATGGGACTAACTGGGTCAGACCCAACCTCAACATCATGCCACCTCGGGTGCCCCCATCAGTCCCTGACAACATTCCTGAAGCTGCTGATGTGCCCCAACCTGTCCCAGCCCCTTCTACACCACCTCCCCAGGAAGGGCCAGAGGGCAGACTCACCAGAGTCTCCTACAAGAGCCGAAACCCATTCCGAAGGGGACCCCAGATGCTGTCAGGTACTACTGGGGAAAATGAAGATGAAATGGTTGGGACATGCATTGGGGGAGGGAGAGACCATGCAAGGTAGGGAAGAAACCATGAGGAATATAGCCTAGGAATGTGTGGGACGCCCATAACCCTGGTGAGGGAGATGGAGGGAACCAGGGGACAGTGAAATGGAAACATGGTCTTGGTGTGGGGGTGGGCACAGCACAGAGAACCACAGGGAGGGAACAGGGAGGCAAAAAGACCAGGGCATGAGTCAATCTGTGACTATCCCCAACCCTGGCAGAAAACTGGCTCTTCAGCCCCCGCAGCCCCCCACCAGGAGCCCAGGGTGGGGGCCCCGGGGACCCCGACCGGCACTCCATGTCCCTGCCCCTGCTGCAGGGTCTGTCCTCGGAGTTCGACAGCGACGACTGAAGCTGCAGCGAGAGATGCAGGGGGCAAGGCCCCCAAGATCTGGCATAGGGATATTGGTCCCCAATAAACATCAGCTGCTGCTCCCCCAAACCATCCTGGGCCCCTGCTGCTTCTTCTTTCTGGGGCTTAGTCAAGGGAGAGAGTCTCTACTTTCTTCCCTAGGCTTTGTGTTCCCTCACCCTCTGAGGGAATAAGGAATAACCTTGACAGCCCTGGCTTGTTTGGTTCAGTGGATTGCGTGCCAGCCTAGAATACCTTGAAACCTTGGCATCAACATTCTCACCAGAAAGAAAATATCCCTGACTGACCACCTCCCCATCTGCGTACAATCTTTTTGAGGCCCAGCCCCGTAGAAAAAGGGTGGGAAAGAAGAATGAACACAGAATAGAGATTTCCCTTTTATACATATTGCAACAAGTTCTCCATAAAACATTCATCTGAAATAAATTAAAAAGTTCTCTTGCCACTCCCTCCAAACATAAAAAGGAGCCTGTACCCTGGCCCCAACCCAGGCCACTCAAGGCCCTGATTGTGCATGGAAGAAAGTTAAGGATCCAGGGACCCAAAGTCTGAGACAGGAAGGATATTTCCCTCCTCTGAAGTATCCAACAAGAAAGGTGAGGTGACAGCATGGGCCTGGGAGATGGCAGCCAACTCCTTGAGAAACTCGGGGAAAATGACTGCACAGTAGACAGCATTCTTGACTCGCAGAGCCTCACCTTGGCGCTCAGTGGCTCCACCCCGGGGGGGAAGAGCCGGAGTTGAAGCCCCAGGGGAACCCCCACCTAGGCCAAGTCCTGTGCCGTCTCTCCCAGGCTGATGAACCAGCTGTGCTGCCTGCCGGGCCCTGGTTGGACTGTGTGCATGCCGTAGAAGCAACTCCCCCAAGGATGGCCTCCGGCTCTTCACTGCAAATAAACGGGTATCATGAAGGTGTGGAGGTCAGGCAAACTGCCCCTTGATCTAAGAGAAAAAACTTCCCCACCTGCTAAGTGCATGGACTTCTTGACTGCCCAGCCCCCTGCCCTCTATCCAGCCTCCACACCCAGCAAACCATCCTGTCTTCTCAATAAGTCAACACCTCAGCCAATTCATTCCCAACCAAGATCCCTTCCTTTTCACCCTGAGGGATTCTGTTACCTCTCCTCTTTCCAGTCACTATTCTTCCATAACCTTATTTCTCCTTAGTCCATAACATGATTTTACTTCATGCTTCCTACCACTCTCCTGAATTAGAGTCAACCACTTCCACCTTTGCCCTGCCTATCTGTATCACCTGACCCACATCCTCTGCTCCTTCAATACCCACAGAGGCTATATATGCAATCATATATTTCAGACACTTTATCATTTCTGTCATCCTCCACTGTCTCCAAGATCTGCTCTCCTGTGCAACTTCACCTTCTACCAGTCCCTCTCCTATATTCACCAAAGCCATTTTCCCACTGGTTGTGGCCAAACAACTTCATGTCAGCTTGGCCTCAAATGAGCCACTTAAAATATTGACCTCTCTTCTCTAATTCTCTAAATCCCTGGCTCTGGAACAACATTCATATCTAGACCCTACACTGTAGGAATCTAGTCTCCAGTCTAGATCATGATATGGTCCCCATTCTCTATCTCTGATACTGACTGTAGAATGATGCTAGTCAGATCTATTAAATTTGGCATTCAGAACCCTTCAAAACTAGACTCACATTACTCCAATCTCTTCTCAAAACTCTAGGCCCCACCTATCTGCTCTTCCTGGAACCCTTCAAGCTCTAGACATGCTTCTGTAATCCCCTATACCTTGATTTTGTTCTCTACTGTTTTCACTCTTGGCTTCATTTCACTATCCCCACCTCTCTAAGAAATCTCCACTGACTTCCTATTGCACTGCTCTAATCATATTGTATCAATAATTCATTTACAGGTCATCTACCTCATCATGTACTAATCTGTGAGCTTAAGGGCTTGGGCTCTGTGTCATTTACGTTTGTATCCCTGGACCCTTCACAGAGAACACAGTACCAGGAATGTGGAAACAAGAAATATTCACAGTACTAGACCATCAGAAAATCATGCTAAGGAACTTCACGGGGTCTTCACAGCTGCATAATAGCCCTTCTGGCACTCTCTTACCAACCCATGCACTTTTTTCCTTAAGCTCCATCTTACATCTGCTCTCTCACTCTTGACATATTATTTTGCCTCCTATTTTGATTAACAAAGGACAATTTCAATTCCCTAACTTTCCCTTCCATACCTCACAACTCCTTTGGTACATATCATTTCCTTCTTTGATCTCTCCTCATTTGACTCAAAAAAGGAAAAAATCTTTTCCTACCCAAAGTTAATCCTTTCCTGCTGCTCTGGATCATACCACCTTAGAGACCTTGCTTCCCTGATTATGACATTCCTCTAGTCTCTAGACTGTCAGCTCTTTGAAGGCAGGAATCTCATACCTCCCTGAGTCCCCTATACCAAGGACAATACATAGCACATACGGCAGTGTTCAGATATTTGCTGATGAAAGATCTAGATTTAAAATTTCATGGTCGTATTTAACTCGTCCTTCTTCCTTGTACCCCACAACCACCCACCAAATTTTGCCAATACTTCCATCCCATTTCCACCTTATCAAATTCTTCCTTTTTATTTCTACTATTCTAATTCAAGCCTTAAAGGTCACATCCTGACTGCTCGACCTAACCATCTTTTTTCTTAGCTCCAATTAGTACATGAATATAATAATCTCTGCACTCCCAGATCTAAGAGCCTCCAACAGGTTCTCACTGCCTAGGAAGGTCACAACTACCCAGCCCAAACACCACTCTGAGAACCTTCTGCTCTGGACAAATCTTTCCAGCCTTTCTACCAACTAAGTGTGCCACTACCTTCCAAATCCCCTGCTCCAACCAAATAGTTCATGCTGTCCCCTAAACAAAAGAATAAGGCCATCCTACTCTTGTCCAAGTCCTACCCATCTATCAAGGTCCATGTCAAATGCCACGTCCTTTACCAAGCTGTAACAATATGTAACCTAGAGACTACTCTGTCCTCTTGCCTGTCTCCAACTATTAAAGCAGTTCTGCTGATTTGCCTCTTGGTAGATAGAAGTAATATCATCTTCTGACCAGAGCCTGAGAACAAACACCAAGACTCAAGTTCCCAGTACCCAGTACAAGGCTTCACCCTTAATAAGTGTTCAGTTAATCTAGGCTAATTAACTAGTAGGGAGGGTCAGGAGAGGGAAGTGGGGCAGGCCTCACCTAGAGGATCAGAGCGGCGAGGAGCAGGTCCAGCTGCAGGGCCCTCAGCCCAGTCCAACTTGCCACGAGCAATGAGGTACTTCTTGGCTTTGGAGAGCAGTGCTGGGAAGTCCTCCTGGGAGGCTGCAAAGCTCTCAATCTTATTCTTCACAGAGCCCAACACCTAGGAAGCACAACTTCATGAAATTTCTGGGTAACTCTGGACTGACACAGTCCTTTCTAGTCCCACTGGGACTGTTCCCAGCCCCCCAGGGTCACTCCAGCTGCGGGCCTGGCCCACCATGGACCTTAGACGCACCCATGCATGCATGCATCGCACACCTGCAGCAGGGACTTGACACTGGGCTGGAAGACCATGTTGGTGTTGAGCAGGAAAGAGCGGAGCAGGGGCTGGGGGTGACAGGCCAGCTGGGCCACCAGCCCTGTCAGCAGGAAGTTGACATAGACGGAGTTCTGCAGCATGTTCTCGAGTTTGGTAAAGAGCACAGCCATGAAGGGGCCTGGGGGAGGTGGGCACAAGGATACAAGGCCTGAACACAATGCACATCGCACTCATTCCTTCCAAAAACAAGAAACCCCCCCTTCCACTAGATAAAAATTATTTGTATGTCAAGTATCTGGGTATGTTTAAATACCCTGTGACCACCTATTCTGGAGAAGATAAAATGACAAGCACCACATGGACCCACAAGAAGAGTCCAGATACTAACTTGACACACACTTGAGCTGAAGAGCCAATGAAGATCATAGGCTCTGGAGTTAGACCGACCTGGTTTCAAATTTCAGCTTTACTCTTTACTAGTTATTGGATGAACCAAAATTCTCCAAGCATAATTTCCTACCTAGTAAAATAAGAAAATATACCCACCTTATAAGGTTATTGAAAGGATGAAAGAGAGACTAACATAAAGCATTTAGCCCAAAATCTAGCAAATTATAAGTGTTCAATAACTATAAGCTACATAAAATTTTCCAGTTTTGTTTTTTTTTTAAAAAGCTTCATCCAAGAGGCACAACAGAAGAAAGAACAAGTGAGACAATGATTAGGACCAAAAGGTAAATCAGGTTACACGAGAAACAGAGGATAACATTAGACTTGGGTCAAGAAGAAAGCAAGAAAAAAGTGTAGCAAAGGCAAAGAAGGTGACTATATGGGCCAACTTAAAGTCTGGAGAGAAACCTTTAGAGAACCAAAGAAAAAAACAGCTCTGTTCAGGAGCTGGGAATCAAGAAGGTGGAAGAGAATTGGTAGGGGGAAAAAGAGCTTAGTTCAGAGCCAGAAAAAAACAATTCAGAGCAGACACTGTGGTGGAAGAGACGATAACAGAAGGGATTAGAACAGTCCACTGGGAGAACCGGGGTCAAAAAGGCCAGAGCCCCAGCACTAGTACCCCAGACCATCACAGTCTATCCGATCGGGGATCTATGGGGGAAAGGAAGTGTACCTAAGAACTTCCCTATGAATTGGGACAGGAGACAATGAAGAACAAGAAGCAGTGAATCCTGGAAAAGATTCTAGAATATTCTCCAGTCCAGATGCACACAACTAGCCTTAGCTCCAAAACAACTCTAGGTTAACAGGGTCCTAATATATCTCATAGCTTTGTCCTTCTGTTCCTCTCATTTCCTGGCACTTTTCCAACAGAAAATTCAAAGAGCTCAGATGAGCCCACAAAGAAGTAAAAGGACAGAACTTCAATTAATGCCTCAAGAACGTGGTAAAAACCACGTACCACCTTGTAGTAGTACTGAGCAGGAAGGAGCAAAGCAAACATGAAACAAATACATGAGATATATTTTCTGTAGTCTGCAAAAGGGAATCATCAGGACTAGAGCAGAATCCCTAGTGCTGTGCAAGCAGGATGGTACCGATCAAAGCATGACAACTTGACTACAAACAACCACAAAGGTGGGTGGTTGCCTTGGTCAACTACTATCTGCCATGCACTCAGAGATAATCATGCTCAGAAAAAGCTACCATGTGCTAAGTTCTCACAATGTACCAGCACTGTAGTAAGTGATTTACATGCATCAGTGGCACAGATGGGATCTTAACTCAAGGTAGGCCTAGTCCAAAACACTATACTCCTTCCCACAGCTGGTATTTTTGTTCATTTTTCTTCGCCCTCACACAGGGTATGGAATAAGAATGAGAACCAGCTGAGGCTGGGCTGGATAGAAGTGTCTCTCAAACAAAAAAAAAAAAAAAAAAAGAGGAGTTAGCCCAACCACTCAGATCAGGTCTAGCTCCAAGGGCCTCCTGAAAAGACCAAAAGAACTCAACGGATGAGCTCAGGGCCACTCTTTGTCATTTGCCCTAAAGAAGTATTTCACTCTATCTACTCCTTTACTATTAACCATAAATCCTTTAAAAAGTTTTACTGGATGGTCATGGCAACCAACAAGATACAAGGACAGGGAACAGGAAAAACCTGAAATTGAGTCCTTCTATGAGGAGGATGGGAGAAAGGAGGCCAGCCAGGGCTGAGTAGTGGGAGAACATCAGAAGAGCTGATTCTGGGTGACAGAAGAGCTGACAGGACAGCTAAGACCCAGCCAAACAACTGGTGGGAACAGCATGGTTTACAGACAGATGCCTCATACACAGGTCGGAAGGTATGTCTTCCACAGGGTTCAGATATATTGCTGTGAATCATAAGGAAACACCAAACAGAGAATAACCTGATCACAAAACCCAGGAAGTGGCCAGAGCGGGGAAGAGGAGGAACATGCTCATAAAATGGACATACAAGGCTCAAACATAATTCAATACTCAAAAAAGCACAAGCATGGAAGATGTACACACAGACACAGAGACACAAGTACAACATGGTATGTATCTGGAAGGAACCCAAGCAAAATGGATGAGGAGCTAGGCAAGTGCACAGAAATGACATGGCCAAGAAGTCTCAGAAACCAGCACAAACAATGTTGAAAACATGCAAAGAGTACACAAATGAAAAGGCCTAGGGTAAGTAGCTTACCAGTGAAGGGCTGGCTTGGCAGCTGGTTGAGAGTCCGCAAAGGGCTGCTGAGGAAGGGGCCAGGGGGCTCAGGGGGACAGGTGAAACTCTCATAGGCCTCCTCCTCCTCAAGAGGTAGTGGAGGCTCTAGGGGAGACTCTGAGCCAGCCCCCCCATTGCTCAATGCCACCTCCAGATCCCGGAGTTCCTGCCCAAAGCCTTCTAGTCCTGCCATGCCCTCAGAGGTGCCCTCTAGCAGTTCCCCAGCTCCCTCCTGTGGCACCCGACGAACTTTCTTGGCCCCCTCAGGCCATGGTCCTGCCATCCCATTGAGCTGAGGAGGAGGCAGGTGGCCGGGGCCCTCCACTGTACCCCCAGCCAGTCCACCACTCCCCAGCTCCTCCTCCTCCCCTTCCCCTACATTGTCCCTGTCCTCCTCAGGCAGTAGGCTGCGTTTCTTAGTCCGGGAGCCAACAGGACTGGGCTCAGGAGGTGGCCGCTCGCCATCATAGGGAGCAGACCAGGTACGGCAGGCTCGGACACAGCGGTCCACACCACGGCGCGCCTCACGCAGATACTCCAGGTAATTGTCTTCCAGCTCACCAGGCTCCTCTGCAGAGCTGGGCCGTCGACTAGGGCTGGAAGCTGGGGATGCAGCAAGCCCTGGTGAGCGAGGGGCTGGGGCTGGGGACTCAGAGCCACCTAAGCTCTGCTGTCGCAGGAAGAGGGCCAAACGAGATGGTGTGGAGGGCCGGGACACTGTCACCACAGAAGAGGAGTCAACACTTGGGCTTCCAGGGCCTGCAGATGGGAGAAAAGCATAAGTGGGATCAAAGAAACAGAGGTCCACAAGGAGGGGTAAGACAGTGAAACTGACAGAGAAGGAAATATGGCAGCAGAACGGACTCTCCATCCTCCAAATGAAGCTTTTCCTCATCCACCACCCCATCTCGCCACCACCAGCACCAAAGAAACAATGGAAACAGGAAAAAGACTGGATTAGAGAAGAACAACTTTGCCCAGAAGCTAAACTTCTTTGGTAGAGTTAAGGATCCATCTCACAAGACCCCTCATGATTTCTGCAAAGATGGAATGCCACTCATGGCCACTGCTCTCCCCCCACCCCTTCCTATTAGGCTCCCCTAGAATCCAGGCCATACCCGTGGTATCCTCCCTTCTCCCTGAATCTCTGCTAAGCCTACCTCGTGCCCACGAGGCATGCTCTGGACGGGGTGGGCTGGGGGCACGGTGCCGACAACAGCGTGGGATTAGGGAGAGAAACTTGTCTGCTGCTCGTCCATATAGATCCACATCACGCACAGCTGGCTTCTGGCTCAGCATCACATGGTTACACGGGACAAGATACCTGGGAAATATAGCAGAAAAGGGACACAGGCTGAATCAGGAAAGAGGGACAGGGTCTGGGGAACATTAGGCCAACGGAACTGGCTCCAATAGGAAACACATGAGCAACCCCAATACAACCCATCATCCCAGCAATCACAAGGCCCTAAGGATTCATGATCTGCCACCCCTCAGCCCTGCCCCCACAGGTACCTGAGAACCAGCTGCAGCAGGACATCCTCACAGCTGAGGTTCAGTAGGGTCCTGAAGAGACTCAGAGAGACCATGCAGAGCTGGCGGGGGGAGGCAGGAGGGAGTCACCATAACAGCACTCTACCCTCCAAGATGTTTACCAAATGGGAAACCCCCCAGCCCTAGGCCCAACCAACCACTCCTAAAGGAACGATATGCACAAGGTCTAGCATATAATAACCTCTCAATAAATAATCACATGTTTGTGGACAAGACTTCACTATTAATAGAGAAGAATACACCATGTGTCAAATTCAATGTATTTCTATAGACCATACACATCAGCAGACTTTCTTGCTATATTCACTGGTCAGCAGAGATTCCACCAATGCTTAAATGGAATGAATATCCATGAAAAGAGACCCAAGGAAATAGTAGGACTGAATAAATGATGGGAGACAACAGCAACATGATAAATAAATAGCCTGTCATCAGAAACTGGAGCAGCACCCTAACGGAATGCCTACCGACCGAACCTGGGAGACAAGGAACCTAGAATACCAGCTGGGAAATGGGCAGGGCTATGAACAGGAGTCACTTCACCAACACCAGTGTTATCTCTCAGAAGGCAGGATAAAGAAAGCTCAAGGGCAGCTGACAGGAACAGGAAAAAATAGGTGGGTCCACAATAGGGGAAACCTTTTGTTTTAGAAAAGGAAGAAGGGTGGTTAGCCCCTAGATAGGCAAAGAGAATAGACACGTGTAAGCTCTCCCTCACTCTTCTGAATCCCCATAGGACATTCTATAAACTCCCCTTACGGTAAGTATGTCAGACACCTTGAGCTCCCTGAAGACAACTTTTGGGTCTTAGTCTAGGGCACTATCTACACAGTCCAGGTACTCAACATTTACTAACAATAATTAAAAGCCAGCCATAGTAGGAAACATGAGACAGCAGTTCACATTTTAGACAGCAGAGATGTTAAAGAGGTTTACTCTAAATGACTATTTTAACTAGCAATGAAAACACTCAGACTCACTGAAAGGTGAATGCCTCCCCATCAACATGTCCAGAACCTGTAAATTTTAATTTACATAGCAGAAGGGACTTTGAAGAGATGATTAAGGTTAAGGAATTTGATATGGAAAGATAATCCTGGCTTATCAAGGTGGGCCCAACCAAATTACAAGAGTCCTTAAAAGCAAAGAAACTTTTCCAGCCCTGGCTGGTATAGCTCAGTGGACTAAGCAACAGCCTGAGAACCAAAGGATCACAGGCTTGATTCCCAGTCAGGGCACATGCCTGGGTTGTGGGCCAGGGACCAGTCGGGGGCCAGTGGGGAGGCATTGATGTTTCTCTCCCTCTCTTTCTCCTTCCCTGCTACTCTCTCTAAAAATAAATAAATAAATATTTTTTAAAAGAACCTTTTCCAGCTGGGTCAAAAAAAAGGAAGAGAGATTTTAATAATGAGAGGAACTCAATCCACCACTGATGGCTTTGAAGATAGAAGGGGGTCATAAACCAAAAACTGGTTAGCCTTTAGAAGCTAGAAATGGTCCTCAACTGACAGCCAACAAAAAAAAAAACAGGAATCTCAGTCCTATAACTATAATGAAATAAATTCTACCAAAACCTGCATGAGCAAGGAAATGGATCTTCTCTCCTAGAGCTCCCAAAAAGGAAAACAGCCCCACCAACACTGATCTTAGCCCACAGAGATCGTGTCAGACATATGACCTACAGAACTGTAAGATAATACATTTGTGTTGGTTTAAGTCACTATGTTTGTGGTAATCTGTTATTACAGCAAAAGGAAACTAAATCAAAT
Source organism: Phyllostomus discolor (assembly GCF_004126475.2). NCBI lineage: Eukaryota > Metazoa > Chordata > Mammalia > Chiroptera > Phyllostomidae > Phyllostomus > Phyllostomus discolor. The sequence goes on from NC_040908.2 coordinate 124,909,290, forward strand.
AGTCAGGCACGCAGACTGGACAGTCAGTATGATTTACTTTAAGTCACAAAAGAGGCTACAAAAGTTGCAAAGTCAGGCCAACATATTCAAGCTTAAAAAGGCAACCCAATGGAAAGGAAAGCATCTGCATGATCAGCATGGCATCCTGAAATCAGAAAAGATGTAGTTCTGCCAAGAACCTGGAACCAAGAAGAAATACCTTAAGAACATAAAAGGTTCCTGAGACCAGGGGACCAAATATGACACTGAAATATATGTTAAAGACTAAAGACGATGAGGGAGAATCAAAGAAGTTAGGATAAGATTAAGACAAAAGCAAGATGGAAAGAGGCCAGAACAGAAAAAAGAAAATCAACCCCAAGAAGGAAATCAACTATCAACTGTCCTGAAACATAAACAGGTATTCCTTGAGGTCAAACAGATATAAGACCATGGTCTAATGTCAACATAATGAGAAATAAATTGTTTTATATCTTTGTAAAATTCAAGCTTTCACATCTATTCTCTATTGGTTTAAACCAAAAATTCTTAACCATGACATGTACCATAATAACTTCGTGGAATATTTTTTTAAAATATGCATGTCATAGGCCTACTCCCAAAGATTATAACTCAAGAGATCTAAGGAAGAGCTTTGAATCTATTTTATAGTTATTGTCACTTTCAAATTTGGAAGTGTACATCTTGATTCAGAAACACTTATCTGACTGGAGACAAGAATATCTCATATATACCCTAACTTAGCTATTCAGAAACCTCACTTACACAAAACACATCTGGGAAGCTCACCTACCTGGAACCTACTACCGAGTACCTCAATTATGTAGAACAGTTTTCTAGAACACTTAGTGATCCAAGAACTTCTGTTTTAAACACAAGGACCTATGGAACGCCAATTATTTGTAATAAAAGAAGGAAACAAAAATGGATCTAGAGCCAAAATAAATGCCAGAAAGTCCATGGCTAAATTAATGCTTTATTCCCCCAGAAATGTTTCAGATCCTTATTATATGGAAACTATTTATTCCTATTTTATATATATTTCTGATAGTTAAAATCCAAACTTCTTACCATGGTCTACAAGGCCATGCATGATCTGAACCCTACCTACTTCTCTACTTTCATCTCATTCCCTCCTCCCCCTTGTTCACTGCACCTCCTGTCACACAGGTCTTTCATTTCCTCAAATACATTAATCTCCCCCCTATTTGTTGACCTTTGCGTGCTGCTCCATCTGGCTAGACTGTTCTTCCACTTGCTCTTCAATAAGCTAACTCCCTCATGACCTTTAAGTCTCAGCTCAATGTCACTCCTCAGAGAGATTGTTTGTTTATCTACCATGTTTGGTTTTTCATTACAATGACCACAATTTTCAATTATTTTAGTAATGTGTTTGCTAATAAAGATAATAAATTTGTGTTGTTTTAAGTCACTATGTTTGTGGTAATCTGTCATTACAGCAACAGGAAACTAATACAAATAGTCAGGCACACAGACTGGATAGTCAGTATGACTTACTTTAAGTCACAAAAGAGGCTACAGAAGTTACAAAGTCAGGCCAACATAATTAAGCTATACAGAAGGCTTCATGAAGTCATCAACCCTGTCTACCTTGTTTACCATTATATACTCAGTACTAGACAACATTATGGCACATAGTGAACATTCAACAGAAATGTTCAAGAAGAAGGAATGTAAGTAGGTAGGTGGAGGTGGATGGGTGCCCCAAAATACAGCGGTTCAAATGCAGCAAATTCAAAGGGAAAAAAAAGGTAAGCATACCAGCAGCAGCTGGGTCAGCTATCAAAGCAGACACAAAACCTAAAAAAGTGATCCTGAGTCACCCCCAACAGACCACAGAGCACTACACAGCTAAAAACAACCTGGTATCAATGCTACATCACAAGTGTAGGGACAATGGCAAAACATATACCCATAATGAGCAGCCACAGTCATCCACAAAAGGAAATTGTGTTCTACAGTCGTAAACTATAAAAGCAGGGGAGTAGATTAAAATCTGTACTCAAAGTGGTTAAAAGTTAGATAACTAGAAAGTAAATGCTATCAACTTTAAAGTCAATTGCTGGAGACAATGGGCAAAGAAGGACAGTAACACCGTTCCAGAATAAAGGTTAGAGAGAGATGGCTCATCCAACTAAGCCAGGACAGAGGTAAAGGCCATACCCGGGAGTTGCTGCCAATACGGGCAACGAGGGTGTCAAGGATGGTGTGGGTGTCATGCCGGTGTAACAGCAGGAATCGCAGGAAGGTACGGAGCAAGGCAGGCTCTGAGATACTCCGTAGGAAAAGTTCCAGATAGGCGGTACTGGCAATCATCTCCTCCACAGAGGTCTGGGTGAAGGGAAGGGAAAGTTTGGAAATTTAGGGTTTCCCTGAACATACACTGAGCTGTTTTCCCTAAGTTTTAAGGAGAAACCAGGAGTATGCAGGGAAAGAAGAAAGGAGAACCTAGCCCACTGTCTCCCACATTGGTCTTGACATTGAAGTTGCCACCTGTCGGCCTATTCCCCTATTCTGTCTTGCTACCCATGACTCTCACCTTGTGCAGGGCAGGGCCCATGACAGGTACCAGGAACCCATTATGGATATAATCAACCAGCTGCTTCTGCACCAGAGGGTGAGCCACCTGTAGGGGTGCAAGAAGGAGGTGGGAGGATTGTGAGGGGAGCAACTGTCTGGACGAAAGTACAAAAATGGTACAAGTAGGCACCCTACCCCCAAGATGACAGAATAGCAGAACTCCAGAAAAAGCACCCCCTCCCACACTATGTCCCCAGGCTAGACCAACTGGGTGCCCCAGTCCCACCTGAATGACTGCATTGCAGAACTCTAGGGAACTCATGAAAAGAGCAAGGGCTGGCACTCCCAACCAGTCTTCCCGTCGCAGGCAGTGCCAATCATCCCCTGGAACTTCAATCTTTCGGGGCAGTGAGGAATACAGGGCACTCAGCCCTGTGGCCAGCACCTGTTGGTCATCCCCAAAGATAGGTTATGAAGGCTCAGACAACATAAAACAGAGGAACAGGGGAGCTACTAGAGTTTTGATTGGAGTAGGGGAAGAGCTATTACCAGAGCAGATATTTAATTACCCAATGTTTCAGTCATCTAGGAACATTGGCCCATGAAGAACCTTAGTATTTGGTCTATCCACCTAAGCCCATGTTTCATCCCCATCCCACCTCCAGGCACTGCTTTCAAACCCATGGGGCTAGTTCCTGAGGAGAGAGCCCTGATACAGAGACCCTCTCCATCTCCTGTCCAATGCCCATACACCATACCCTACCACCACCCACCATTCCAGGGGGTGCTAACCGGGCAGAAGTAAGAGTGATCTGCAATGTAGCGGCCCACGGTGGGGCTCCCAGCTGACAGAGCCATAAGCAGGAGTAAAGCATCACGGGCCTGCTGGCCCAGGGTGCCCTCTCGATGGACGAAGGGAACAAGGAGAGAAAAGAGGAGGAGACGGGGAGCAGCTCCAGGCTCAGGAGGTGGCTGCAGGAAGAACTCAAGCAATGAAGGCTCCCGGGCCAGACACACACACAGCTGGCTGAGAAGTAGCACCAGGCCTTCATCCAGTGCTGGACTACTGGGCACAGGGCGGCCACAGGCATCCAGCAAGGTCAGCAGAGCCTCACGAACTGGACCATGGCGCAACAGTGGCTGGCGAGCTTCGCTCACCAGCATCTCAAATAGTTTCAGTTGCTCAGCCCGCCGTTCTTCAACCCCATCCCCAAGCCCATCCCATTGAAGTTGCCATGCCAACACACGAGTTAGCAGATCCTCGTGCAGAGCAAACTCCAGAAGGGGCCCAGGGGCAGTGGGGGCTGAAGGGACTGCACGATCCTCTGCCAGCAGCGTCAACATCTGGTAAGTATGGTTGCGCACAGCACTGAGATCATCTGCACCCCCAGGAGCTACCCGGGGGCCTTGCCGCTCCAGGATTCGTACCACCTGGACAACAAGACAGAAGAAAGAAGGAATCTAAGATGACTAAGGTGACTAAATGAGACAATGACAGAATGCAGAGATTAGGAGGACTCAGGAAGCCAGCAGACTAGGCCTTCTGGCATATAGTCCCCTACCTGGGACCAGTGATTCTTGAAGACCATAAGACAAGTCTCAGGGTCAGCCATGACAGGAGTCTGCAGACTGGCCCCTTGAGGTACACGGTGCCCAGGGCCCCGGGAGGCCAGTCTGCTCAGCCAGTTCATCCTCTCCATGAGGAAGGCTGGGCAGGGCCAGCGGCCAGAGGACCACACTCTGAGACTTTGCCAGCTGGAGGCTTTCTCCACTTGTGTTTCCAGTCAGCTTCATCCGGTCTGTAGGAGCCAGCAGCTGGCCATGGAGCCAGAAGACACCCAGGCTGGAGTGGCAAGCCCAGAGGTTACTGACCAGTCCAGACTTGCAAATCTACTTCAAAAAGAGAGAATGGAAGAGGTCAACAGAAGTTTGCCACTCTCCAATACCTAGCAAAAAGAACTCAGAACCACTAGTCCACTGAAAACTCCACACATACACACATACACAATGAGCGGCTTAAACTTAACATATCTAAAGTAGAACTCATTTCTAACACTAAACCTATTACACCCTGAGTCTTCTCTATCTCCGTAATAATCAACATTCACCTACACACTGAGGCCAAAATCCTGGATGTCATCATTTCTTTCCCTTACTTCTAATATCCAGTTCATCAGCAAACTCTTATCATCTCTACCCTCAAAACAGGTCTCACTATTGCAATAGCTTCCAATTTGGCATCCATGTTTCCAGTATTCTTCCCTGAGAGTCTATTCTTCACACAGCAAACAGAGTGATATTTTTAAAACCTAAATTATGTATCTCTTCTGCTGAATACCTTCCAATGATTTCCTATCACACTAGTCATTATCAAAATCCCTTACCTTGGCCTCTAGAGCCCTATATAATCTAATCTGTGTAATCTCCTACCATCCTCTTCCTCACTCATACTTTACACACACAGGCCTTTGTGAATACTTCCCCATTCCCTCTGCCTGGAATGCTCTTCTGATCTTCACATTACTCTCATCTCACAGGTCTTTTCAAATGCCATCTCCTAGGAGAGCCCTTACTCAACAATTCTATCTAAATAGCACATCTTCCCATCTTCACTCTCTAGCTCCCTAATCCTATTTTCTTCTTAGCAATTTTCACTACCTGAAATTATTTATTTGTCTATATTCCCCACTAGAAAGTAAGCTCATAGGGGGTGTGGTTTATGTTTTATTTACCATTGTGCCTAAAGACTCAATATTTGTTGAATGTATGAATACTTAAGTGAATGAGTGAATGAATGAACAAACAGATAAATGAACAACAATCAAGAAACCCAGTCCTGATCTGACTCCAGCCCCCTTATACTGTTGAGGAATAAATTTTATTCTGCCTATCACAGTTCTCTCCTTAGAAACCTGCCCAGTAGGAAATGGGCAAACAGACCCTTAATTGTCTGAATACTCTTAAAAGGTGTAAATGCAGAACCAATAAAAGAACAGAACAATGGACACACTCCTATGTACACACATATTCCCCACTCCTGTCAGATCCCCATACTGACTCCTGGGGACAAGACAAGACACCCTCACTAAAGAAAGGGGAAAAGTAGCAAAATAGCTGTTGGCTCACAGTTCCTCCTCTTTCACACCCACCACACCCCTCAGCAGTGTTGTCTCTCATAAAAGCAAAAGCTTCAGAGGAAAGGTGTGGTCTAGTTGTCCTTCCTCTTTATACTCAACAAGAGCTGAAGAAACCCAGGGACCTGGCAACAGCCCCACATTGTCAACCCCTTCAACCCAGATCCTCTCCCTTATCATTACCAGCTCACAACCAAAGGAATGCAGCAACTGTGCTTAATGAAACCCTCTATGAGACAGGAGATAATCTTATAAAGGGTAGAGCCAGTCCTAAATAGCAGATAAGACTCACTGACAAAGTACTGGGCACTTTGCTACACAAGCACTAGAAATATGGAGATGAATTAAAAACTGCTGGGAAGCATTTAAAAAATTCTAGTAAATATTATAAACGCAAGTACCATATTTGTCAGACCATAAGATGCACCTAGGTTTTAGAGGAAAATAGGAAAAAATTTTTGAAGCAAAAAATGTGGTAAAATATTTAATAATAACATAAATAACATAATATTTCACCAGTGTAAATGTAAAGCTACATTCGGACTATAAGACACACCCCCATTTTCCTCCCAAATTTGGGGGAGGAGGGGGAGGGAACGTGCATCTTATAGTCCAAAAATACGGTATTTATAAAAGTGTCATGGGGGCATGAAAGAAAGCAACTAATTCTGCCTGGGAGATTATAAGAGGATTTCAGAAAGGTTGTATCTGACTTAAATCTTTAATGATAGACACTGGTAACAAAGAGAGCAAAAGGAAAGGCCTTGTTCATACTGAAAATGGTATGTACAAAAACATGGCACCATGAAAGAGCACGACAAATCAGAAGAACAGTTGCAAATTTGGTGTAGCTTACAGACTATATAGAGAAAAAAGATGTAATATTGAGTTGAAGGGTAAATATGGGTGAAAGTTATAATATTGAATACCATGCTAAGGAGTTTGGGTTTTATCTATGGACACCCTGGAGACAAAGGGGGTTTTTAAACAAGGAAATGACAAGATCAAATTTGCCTTTACAAATATGTCAGACAGCAGTATAAGGTGGAACAGAGAGACAGATGGCAGTGGACAATTTATGAGCATCTGTTTCAACAATTTGTTTTTTTAAAAAACGGTATGAACTAAGATTATACTGGTATGATCAAGATTAGAAAAGAAAAGGTAAATCTGAGATTCACCTCTATCTTAGCATGAAATTATTTACATCTATAATATCTCTGCCATTAATAGCAAGTTCCTTAACAGAGTGACCATATCATTCATTCATCTTTGAAATCCAGTGGCAACACAGTGCCTGGCATTCAAAAATGCCTGTGGAACTGAATGATGACTTTAAAATAATTATAACACCTAACATATATTGAGTACTTACTATGTGCCAGGCTCTATTCTAAGTACTACATATAATAACTCACTTAAACTTCATAAAAACACTAGATATACTAATATCTCCATTTTACACATAAGGAAGCCTAGAAAGGTTAAATAAACTATCAAAGCTAGCCAGCCAGTAAGTGCAACTGGGATGCATATGCAGAAAATCTGCTTCCAGATTTTACTCATAAAACAGAAGCAACAAAACATGGTAAATGAATGGAGGATAAGAGAAGACCCTAATATGAAGTACAGGAGACTCGGTAAAACTGCCATTAACAGACCAAGAACAAATAACAAAGGGAATTGTGTTTTAGAAAAGAGAATGAGTACAGTTTTAGACATGTTAAGTTTTGACACACATACAGAATATGATGTCCAGAAAACAAGTAAAAATATTACATTTGAGGTCAAGAGTGAAATCAAGACTAGAGATATAAATCCAGGATCATCAACTTGGTAGATAAAGCTATGAAAGTAGATGGAATCATCCAAAGGTCAGCAGATCATAAAAAGAGCTAAGGGTGACATCCTTAGGAAAACCAGGATTTAGGAAAGCAAAGGAAGAGGGCTCAAAGAAAACTATGAAGTTAGCCAGAAATGGACAGAGAAATCCAAGAAATAGTGGTAATCTAGAAATCAAGGGGAAAAACATTTCAAGAAACTGGAGGTTGCCCATAGTGAATAGTCTATAGAGAGATTAAGGAGAACGAAGATAGAAAATGGTCAGTCCGTTTTAGCAATCAAGTTTTAGATAACCTTAGGAAAGTAACTGGTTAAAGAATGACTATAGGCCAAAGATGAGTAAGGTGCAATTTCAGGAAATTCAGTAATTAGAGCAGGAAAAGAGGGCAACAGTTTAAAGAAGCTGGGAGGGGTGGTGGAGAGTCTAGAGAATTTTTATTTTTGGTTTGGTTTTGTTGTAGAATGGGGAGCCTCAAAGGTATTTGTCAAGTGAGGAAAAGAAATCTTCAGAAAATAACAGGTGATGGGTAAATAAGATGGAAATAACTGACAAAAAATAAGGTAAGGGATTAGTCAGAGAAAAAACAGGTATACCACTTTCTCTAAGAAAGGAGGTTAACAGAAATAAATGGAGGATGGGTGCCACTTCAGGTGAATCCAAAATCAGAAAGAGGGAATCAAATATCTACCACTACCAGCCCTGGCCAACCTTCCATCTATCATTCACCCAAGACAGTGGGGGTGAGGGAAATGAGAAGGGGTGAGAAGGTGGCAGAGCCAAAGAATGGAAGCTCAGTCTTTCACACATGGTTTCCTATAAACCGTCAAAAACAGTCACTCAAACTACTATCAGTAGCAGAAATACACCAGAAAAGGCACTTACCCATCATCTGCCCAAATACTTATAGTCCCAAGCAGGCATGGCATGAAGAAAACAAAGCCAACAGCTGAAAATCTTAGTAAGAAGTCTTATTTCACTAGCCTTACTAGCCCACTCACTATTATTAGCCCTGAGATACTGGATCATCCCTGCTGGATTCCTTAAACTCTGCCCACATCTCTGTAAACATCGACCCTTTATTAAATTGTCCCAAGCTCAATTTATGCCATCTCTTACCTGCAGAGACCCTGACTGAGACAAAAGTATTACTGTTTACAGACCACTTTCTCAATCACATCTCATTTGAGGACTGAAAACAAATAGACACCCTAAGGTCAAGCAGGAGAAACACAAAGAAGTAGGTAAAGCATGAGTTCTGGAGTCCCTCAAACAAAGGCTTGAATCTCAGTCCACCACTTTCCAGCTATGAGACCTTAAATAATCACTTCACACACCAGAGCCTCAGTTCCCTCATCTATAAATTTCTGATGAAATAAGTATTGTTACTGTTTCAGGAATTAAATAAGATAACCTATGTAGCACGCCAGGCACAAAGGCAGGTACTCTGTAAATGACATTTACCTTTCCCCACTTCCCACTCCTGATCCTGTTTGACTTAGATGCCCTCACCTCTGACTGAGAGGAAAGATCTAACCTGCCCTAACCGGTCATTCCTCACCACCCCACACTCATACAACAGTCAGCTGAAGGAAGGCCAAGCATCCAATCTTAGCAAAGCAAGGCATTAAAGTGTCCAAAACTAAACTGCCTCCAGCTACTAGAACTCAGTCCCAAAGATTAGCCAACCTACACTGCAACATTCCTGGGTGCCCCCTTCTGTTCCACTGCTTGACCAACAAAGAGCACTGCTCACAGACCCAAGGGGGACTAGCCTCTAGTACCTTTCCTCACCCCCCACCCACTCTCTTTACAAAGACCTCAAGGACAAGAGCCAGGCTGGAATCAGTGTCTCAGAACCTAAAAGACAACACTTAAATCTGTTCACATACTACAGAAATATATGAAATCATGGTCTGGTGCCCTTCATCACCTAGTTAGACTTCCTCACTCCCTGTTAACTCTATCAAGTTCAGAACAAGACAAAAAAGACTATGGAATCACCACCCTATTACTGTGCCTCTTTCTCCCATAGCAAAGGCTAGGAAAAAAGTGGATCCCCCGCCTCCTATACAGATTTACCTTCAGGCTCCAGCACAAGGGGGAAAAAAGGTGAAGGAGATGATCTTTGAGACTCGCAAAAAGCCAAGATTAGGCACTCACCTAGAGCCCAAAATACAGCCTCACAGACACACTCAGCCAGTGTTCACCAACCTTGGAACAGTAACCACAAGGCAGGAAGTGCCTCAAGCTCACTTCTGAACCTTTGCCCTGGGAGAGGCAAAGAAAAAAAGGGAGGTGGGGGTAGGGATATACCTGCCAATATGTACAGCAGACAGAAAGGTATCAGAATGACCTTCTAAGAACAGGTCAGTAAAATCCTAAGGCTTCTCTTCCTAGACAAGATGACTGATATTTATATAAGAGGTATGGATGGGCTGTGACCTTAAGTAGTGAAAGCAGAAAAACTGGATTAAAACCTCATAGGAAACAAAGGGGGCAGGGAGTGGGGGGAAGGACTACCTCAAAGAAGCCTAATGTCCTAGAGCTCAGCTTACATAACTTGCCTGTCCCTCAGTCTATAGGTGTAAGACAAATGGCCTATCAGTGCATGGTCCCAACTCACTACTTCACCTCTCCCCAGTACCAGCCATGCTTCTTACAGGGATTCCTCTCATCTGACTCCAGCAGAGCCCTTGTAACTCACAACGTGAATCACACTGTAACTCCCCCTTTACAACAGTGAATCCCCATGTTACATACACATGGTTATCTCTACCCCTGTTGGGTGAGGGTGACAAAGAAGATGTCAAGAAGGAGTGAGGCTGAACTAAGTCTTAAAGATGAAGAAAGTTCAATGAGCAGAGAAGAAAAAACATTCCTAGTAGAGGAAGCAGTTTGTGATTTCAAGGCTCAAAAAAAGTTAACAAGTTTGTTAAGGAACTGGGAACAATTTATTCAAGCTAGAACAGAGTAAGGAGTGGCAGGAGATGAGGCTGGAGAGGTGAGTTGAGGCCAAATGATGCCACATTAAAGAATTTGGATGTTGTCCTACAAAACACAAAGAGCCAAAACTTTTTAAACTGAGGAATTCCACAATCAGATTTGTATTTTTAGAAAGATCATTCCAGGGATGAACAAGAAAACAAAAAAACAAGTTTGAAGGCAGGAGGCTGTTGGGGACAAAAAGAAGTACAGATGAGAGATGAAGAAATTAAAGCTTCAGCAATGAAGCTGTAGCAATGGAAATAAAAAGGGAGATAAAAGAACAGAAAATATATTAAGATTAATGACTGATTAAATGCAAGGGGTGAAGGAGCAGAAAGAATGGAAGATGACACGGAAGTCCTCGCCTGGACTAAGATGGGGCATAAGGTGCAAAAGCAGTCTTTCAGGGCAAAGACAATGAGTTCTGTTTTGGACATGTCAAATTTGAGATACATCTGGAGATATATAACAGATCACTGAACATATATAATTGGAACATAGGGAGAGACTGAGATAGATACAGAGATGTAATCACCTCATTATCATATATTTTCATATTTTATTCTTCCCCTAAATTTAAATTATTTTTTTCATGTGTCTATCTTTCCTAACCAGATTGAGAATTCCTTGAGACCTCAGAGGACCATGTCTTATTTATCTTGTTATCTCATAAAATGTGAGCATCACAAGGGCAGACTATTTGTTAAAGTATTTGCTGAATAAAAGGAATTAATATATGAATATATGAATTTGTTCTCCCAACGCTTGGAAGAATGCCTGGCACTAGCAGATGTGGAATAGATGGTTACACACATTTCCATCTCTACATCATCATCCTCATCTGTTTCATCTTCTCAGATCTACCACGGAGCTATATGTCCATTATATTTAATGTACTATTCAACAGAGTTATATTATTCAACAGAGAGTTCAGTGCAGCAAACAACAGGCTTACCAAACCCAGTGATTTCTCTAAAATAACCAAGAATTTGAAAGGGTCCCAGAGAACCCTCTGACATAGCATCCTATCACTATCATGATGTGATCCAGGTATTATGCATACCTGTTCCTGTGTCACTGCCACCATATTAAGCAGAACCCTCATCCCTATGTCACCCTCCAACTACCTTTCATCTTTCACCAATTGCAAATCATAAAAAATGCTCCCTGCCACCATGATGTCCTCCACATCATCATAACCCTTCCTAGATATATCATGTCTAGGAAGGGTTTTTAGTCCACATCACCTACACTCTCTATTACAAACTTTTTAGTCCACATCACCTACACTCTCTATTACAAACTTTCTTTCTCCAAGTCACTCTCAGTCTCAGGAGACCAAACTCTGGATTCAGCTTTGGCACTTTTTTACTATGTGGCCTCTGGCTTCTGAATTTGATTCCTCATCTATATAAAATAAGAACTCCTGCCCTTGCCTATTTCACAAGGTATCAATGTAAATCCAGTAAAATGTGAGACTGCTTTATAAACATAATGCTGTTCAGAGATAGAAGTTATTTAGAATTACTCTATAAAGACATGCTTCCTCACCATAAAACAACCACATCATTATTGCTCTAAATTTCTGGAATTTATTAACCAGTAGAAATATTTTTTAAATATTAAAATGTAGGAGTGTTACTTTTCCTTTTTTTTTTTCGGTTTTATTTATTTATTTTTAGACAGAGGGGAAGGGACGGAGGAAGAGGAGGAAACATCAATGTGTGGTTGTCTCTCAAGTACCCCCTACCGGGGACCTGGCCCACCGCAACCTTGGCATGTGCCCTGACTAGGAATTGAAGCAGCGACCCTTTGGTTTGCAGGCCGGTGCTCAATCCACTGAGCCACACCAGCTGGGGCCGAGTGTTCCTTTTAATGTTGACAAATAACGCCATTTTTTTAAACCCTCCATCTTTTATTACCATTAATTCATTAGTGGGAAAGCACTTTAACACCAAAATAGAAATAATAATCTCAGAATAAATTTTTTATGAAAAACCCATGTTCTGTATGTTGTCTCTCTCTCTTTCCACCTCCTCCTTGGGTGGATGAAAACTTTATCACTGACTGACAAAATCCTTTGCCCAGTGTTGAAGAATCACTGCTCTAAACCCTGTTATGATACATATAGGTTCTATAGGGTTCTGACAGTCTGGACAGGTTGCCAAGAGTTCCACCAGCATGAAAACTTTTTTGGCCTCCAGAGAGAAGCAATGAAAACATATCATGGAACAGAATAGTAGTTGGTTCTGATGCTGAGTATCTGGAACAGAATGGGAACTTCAGCTGCCCCCAATTCTCAGGGAGGAGGCTAGGTAGGAAAGGTCTAGCTCTTCCTCATGTTGAAGAAGGTGTCTAGGCTTTGTGATAGACTGTCAGCGGAGATGAAAATATATTGGTGTGAAACTGGCTATCATCACTGAGTGTTTTGCAGAACTTTCAAAATTTTCATGTGCATGTTGGTTGACAGGAAGATAGGAACCTGTAAATGCTAATAAAGTGATGCCAGTATCAGGTCATGGAGGAAGGGATAAATTACAAAGGTACAGGACAAAACTTCTAGGGGTAACAGAAATGTTCAGTATCTTGAAAGTGGTTTCACAGATATAAACATGTCAAAACGTCAAACCTGTACATTTTAAATACAAGCAGTTTACTGTACATAAATTTACCTCAAGTTTTTTTCTTTTTTTTAACTGTAAACATATGAGAGCAAAGCCTTCCTGTTTGGGAACCTAAATATAATGTTGTATGTAACAAACCATGTGACTTTCATGAAAATAGAATTAGCAACTGACCGTGGTTAATCCAATGTATATGACAACCATCAAAGCCCCACAGCTCAGCATAGGTGAGGGGCAGCAAAAGAGTAAGGCTGCCCAAAATCAGGTGGAAAGAAAAAATAGGCAGTCATAGCCCAAAAACCTCCATGAGAGAGACCAGCTTCCAGTTTGCAGTCCCAAAGAGGAACCTGAGGGAACGGGGGTCCCAGTGATTACTCTGTTGAACGCTAAGCCTCAAAAACTGTATCATAGTTACTCTCGCCCATGATGCCTTCATTTTTTTTTTTTGTCCTCCAAATATATAGGACTCACAGGAGTTGAAGGGCCAAGTGCTCATTTCTACCCAAGCTGTCCTACTCAGTCTACAACTACTACTCTCAATGGCCAGGACAGTCCACTGAATGAGACCTCAGAACCAAGCTCTCACTCTTATCCAAGTCTCAGTACCCTCAGTCCTTCCTCCCATGCCCTGTCCTCAACCCCCTCACCAATTCACTAGAAGCCTGCACACTCCAGCCTCGGCCCTCTTCTCTCCCCAACCCTGCACGGGCCTCACCCCCACACTCGGGTCCCGGGGCTGTCCCTCACCCCCACCCACAGGAACCCCAGCCCCTCCTGTTCACAAGTCCCTTCCACTTGGCACTTCGGAAAGCATCGCACAACCCCTCTTACAAGCCAGCTCCTTACTTGCCCACCCACTCCTAGACTCTAACCTTGCTGCCCTACCTGAGACTCGGCCCCTCACCACATGCCAGCCCCTCGCCCTGTCCCCCCACAACCCGTACAGTCACCAAAACTGGGGCCGTCATGCCCCTCTCTCTCCATCCCCCCGCGTGCTCTCGGAGCCCTCTGGCCCACACTCACCACTCACTCACGGAACTCCGACCCTACCCAGGCCCGACTGCCGCGGCACCGCTAGGTGAGTTCAGGCCGCCGCCATCACTCCTCAGACGCACCAGCCGCGCCCCGCCCCGAGCCCCGCGCCCCACGCAATCCGCACCCCCGCGCAATACACGTAACCGCCCAGAGACGCACTACTGGGCAATGGCGTGCCAGCTGATTGGCTGAACCAGGCCTCAGCCAGAGCGTCGATGCCTGTTTCCCGGCAACGGCCGAGCGCCGGGGCGGGGTGGCCGACTGCTGGGCGAGAGCGGTGTGCTGCTGCTTCCCCCAGATCCCGCCTCTTCTGGTGGTACACCCCGCCCCTCAGAAGGACTCAATCCAGTCGGGGAAATACCTGCAGGGAGGCGGAGGCCCCGCGGGCTAGAGGTGGAGTTTGGGAAGGAAAGGTTGACCCGAAGGCAGAAGGCGGGACCAAAGACGGGACCCGACTTTAGGAGCCCTGGAAAGACGGGAGAGCCGGGGCTTAGGAGACAACTAGGGGCTAACACGGAAGGGACTGTGCCGCGGACCCTGGGCCTTGTTTGGACTGGTAGGGTGGGCGTGGAAGGGGCGGGGCTAGCGCGAAAGGGTAGGTCAGAGTAGAGGTGTCAGCAGGTGAGCGGTTCCTGTTGTAAAGCGGGGTCCCTGAGAGGGCTGATTGCTAACAGTTCAGGTCAGCTTTGTTCCAACTGTGTGTATGGCTTGGATAGTACCTCTGGACTCTGACCGCTCCTTTCGGCTACTCAACACCTGCACTCAAGAACCTGGAATTTGGGAGTAAAAGGGAGAAAACTGTACTTGAACAATGATTAAAATAAATTTAAAAAAAAAAGAAAAGAAAAGAAAAGAAAAGGCCCTGGCTGGCGTAGCTCAGTGGATTGAGCGCGGGCTGGGAACCAAACTGTCGTAGGTTCAATTCCCAGCCAGGGTACATGCCTGGGTTGCAGGCTATAACCCCCAGCAACCGCACATTGATATTTCTCTCTCTCTGTCTCCCTCCCTTCCCTCTCTAAAAATAAATAAAATCTTTAGAAAAAAAACTGGAATAAATGCCTCTATGTCAAGCGAGATTCCAGATTGATTAGGACAGGCCTAGGCCCTCCAGGACTTCAGCCCTTTATCCAAACAATTGCAACATAATGTAGTTAAGCGCTATGGAGGAATAGCACGTAGTGTGATTTGTGTCTAGAGGCTGAGAGACAAGAAGGGCGCAGGGACTTACGGAAGCCTTCCAGAAGGAGATGATGTCTGAGCAGTCTTGTGAAACAAGACTAAAATAAACTAAGAGATATGAAAGTTTCAGATAGGGTCTGTAGTTTAGTTGAAAGTATTGTATCAATGTTAATTCCTTGGTTTTGATCATTGTACTCTGGTTATGTAAGATGATAACAGGAATGTGCATAAGAAGTTTACAAGAACTTTCTGTACTATTTTTGTAACTTTTCTGTAATCCTAAAATTGGTTGAAAATAAAAAGTATTTTTAAAGAAATGGAAGTTTCAATTCAAAGGATCAGCACATACCTTGGCAAGGAAGAATGGACATGTCAAGGGTGCCCTAGGAATTACAATCAGTTACAGCATGTCTGGAGCCTAAGGAACATGTAAAGGAATCACTGTGAGATGAGGCTGAAGACATGGACAGAGGTCAGATACTAGAGAACTTTGTAGGCCATGTTAAGGAGTTTAGATTTTATCCTTGTTAGAGAACTGTGAAAGAATTTTATCCATGGTCAGAATGGTAACATCAAAATTTGAGTAGTAAGGATGCAGAGAAATAGACATGTGGACATTAGAAGGTAGATCACTAGGACTTGATGATTGGATGAAAAGGGAAAATAAAGGGAAGAATCAAAAACTGATGCTTAATTTATATAAGTTTAAACACAGCCAAAACTAAACTGTGGTGTTAGAAGTCAGGAGAGTGATTACCATTGGAAAAGCATTGACTGGAAATAGAGTGAGACTCTTGATTTGAGTGCTGGTTACATGGGTATGTTCATGTTTGCCAAGTTCATCAAACTGTATACTTAGGAAATGTGTACTTTTCTATATGCAAATTCATTATGATTACTATGCTATGTAGCAAACCATCACAAACTCAGTGGTATAAAACAATAGACATTTTATCATGCTCAGACAGTCTGTATATGTCACACAGCAGGAATGACATGTCTGTTCTACGATATCTAGGAAGTTCAAATTCCTGGGGGTGACTTGAGGCTAGGGACTAGAATCATATGGAGGCTTCCTCATTCACATGTTTGATACCTGGGCTGAGACAACTCAAAGGTTGAGCTCAGCTGGGAGTGTCAAACAAAACACAGACACATGACTGACTGCTCCTTGGGGCTTGGGAGCAATCACAACAGCATAACTAGTTTCCAAGAGAAGTCATCCTGAAAGGGAGCTTCCAAACATTCCAAAAGAACTAGGATTTTTGGTAGTTTTTAAAAACTGCCAAAATATCATACAGTAACAACAATGATAGTAATAATAAGTACTGGTGCTAGGTGTTTTGGCTGAAAGACCAGAGATAGAAATTATAAGAGAAAAAGCCAATGGAGAAGATAATGAACTCAGTTATAGATTCAATGTGTGGAAGGTGACTGTGGTCTATCCCAGCAGAGACAGTCAATGAGCAGTTAGTGGTATAGATAGGTCTGCAGCTAAGAGAGAGTTCTTGGAACTCATTATGTGGTAAAGGAAATCTTATGGGTGACCAAGATGGGCCTGAGAGAGTTGGGAGGATGAAAAGAAGAAAGGCCTGGGAAAGAGTTCTAAAAAAATACTAACACAAGAATTGGCAGAGAGGCCGATGGAAGAAACTATGAAGAAATAACGAAAATCAAGAAATTATGGTGTCACAGAAGCCATGGGAAAAGGATATTTCAAAAAACTAAAAGAAAATGTTGGGGAACTAGAGGTATTTCTTACAGGAAACACTTCAAAAACACAGACCTGATCACATTACTTAACTGTAGAGAAGACTTCACAGATTCCCCAATGACTTGAGATGAAATCCTAGGTTTATAACATGGCTGACAGAGCTCTCCCTGAGCTAGCCTCTACTCACCATTCAGCTTCATCTCTCACTACTGGCCCCTTAGGTTCTCTACAAAAACCAACTGATGTTCCCCCAGTCACCCAAGCTTTTTGAAGTTTCTGTGCCTTTGCACACTCTATGCACTTTGCCTCTAGTGGTCTTCATCCTCCCATCTCTGTACCTAACTAACTCCTATTCATTCTGCAGCACCCAGGCTCAGTTGGGAGCCTTCCTATGTACTGCAATGGCCCTCTAAAAGCTACCTAATAAAGTACCCATCAGACAGATAGATGTGTCATTACCTACCTACCCAACTGTCTCCCCTACCAGACTATGAGTTTCTAGAAGCAAGGAGTGCTTCTCATTCATCATTTGTCCCCAATACTTAGTTTAATATTAACCTGGCACATAGCAGATGTTTTCATTATGACCTGTTTTGACTGAAAAAAGATCATAGTGTTGAAAGGGACATCAAGTTAAGGGAGAAGTTTTAGGTTTTTGTTTGTTTTGGTATGGGAAGGATGTAAGCATATTCACAGAAAGGGAAATGAAAGAGCTGGAGGATCTAGAAAACACATGAAATAGCTGGTGGGATCAGGTACTAGAGGTAACGAGAAGGGAATGGGGCAAAACACCACTGGATGGCCCCCATCACACTCATCCAGCAGGAATTAGGTAAGGTGGGTATGGTTATAAGGTAGGGTACAGATAATAAAAGCAGAGCTCACATCTGATGTGACAGGCATTTGTCCCTGGAGAATTCAGCACCAAACACAAATGAGCCATTCTGTAAATAGTTGTTGAATAAACAACTAATGAGGCCCAAACAAGGAACTTGCACAAAGTAAAAGAGAATGGATGCCTGAGTCTATACTATCACCAAGGTCTTCTGACTAGAAGGCCCCTATGTAGTCCAGCTTGGGGGATGCGGTAGGTAGAGAAAAGGCTCAGCCTTATCTCTGAGGCATGCACCCTCACCTTCTCCAGGGAACTCATTAGAGATGTTTAGCTAAGCAGGTATAAACTCAGGCCCTGGGAGACAGGGCGGGATGCTAGAGCCACACTGCCTCCACCCCTTCAGTAGAGCTAGCCCTGGTTGTGTTGCTAAGAGCTCCACAAGCCAAAGACAGAGGAGTCGCAGCTGGAAACTAAGGGTTGCCTCTTCCAGGCAGGCAGGCAGGCACTAGCCCCCATCTCCTGAAGCTGCCTACCAGCAGGGGCCCTGGATATCTCACACCTAGGCATCAGGTCACAGAAACATGAGCCAGGACACCAAAGTGAAGACAACAGAATCCAGCCCCTCTGCGCCATCCAAGGCCAGGTGAGAGAACCTGTTATCCTGTGTCAAATCTGTTTGCATCACTAGATGGAGCCTGATTCTTTTTGGTGCCCCAAGTTACAACCTTCACATGGAATGATGAATAAATGAAACAGGACTTCCCCTCTTGTCCACAGGAAAACACTGCCCGTCCTGGACCCATCTGGGGATTACTACTACTGGTGGCTCAACACGATGGTCTTTCCAGTAATGTATAACCTCATCATCATCGTGTGCAGGTTTGGCAGGAATCTAAGGAAAGGGCTTTAGCGGAGACAAGGGCAAAAGAGTAGGGGTCATGAAAGGGGTGGGATCTTTGGGAGGGGTGGGGCCTAAGTGAGAAGCCAGTGGGGAGGGCTGAGTGGCTTGGGGAGACCACCTGACACAAACGAAGGGTGCCCATAAGCCAATCCCTTCTGTCTCCACCATGCAGAGCCTGCTTTCCAGACTTGCAACATGGTTATCTGGTGGCCTGGTTAGTGCTGGACTACACGAGTGACCTGCTATACCTACTGGACATTGTGGTGCACTTTCACACCGGTTAGTGAATCCCAGGACTGACCCTGTATTCTAAGTTCCCTTCTTAAAGCTTCTTAGTACCAAGGAAATGACCCCATTCTTACAGCACCTTCACATTCCTCTATGCTTGACAGTATCCCTTATGCATACCAGAAACCCTGGAGCAAGGTAATAGCTGCTCCCACCCTCTCCTGTGACTGTCTCCCTGGCCTACCCTGGTGTGCCCACCCTTGCCCTTATTATTAGATCAGGACAGTGTCCAGACTCACCCCCACCCCTGACCCCACCTCATTCTTCTCTTCCTCCCACCAGGATTCTTGGAACAGGGCATCCTAGTGGTGGACAAGGGTAGGATTTCGAGTCGCTACATTCGCACCTGGAGCTTTTGCTTAGACCTGGCTTCCCTGGTGCCCACAGACATTGCTTATGTGCGACTGGGCCCACACACACCCACCTTGAGGCTGAACCGGTTTTTGCGTGTATCCCGCCTCTTTGAAGCCTTTGACCGCACTGAGACCCGCACAGCTTACCCCAATGCCTTTCGTATCGCCAAACTAATGCTCTACATTTTTGTGGTCATCCACTGGAACAGCTGCCTCTACTTTGCCCTGTCCCGATACCTGGGCTTCGGGCGTGATGCCTGGGTGTACCCAGACCCTGCACAACCTGGCTTTGAGCGCCTAAGGCGCCAGTACCTCTATAGCTTTTATTTCTCCACACTGATCCTGACTACCGTGGGCGATACACCACTGCCGGAGCAGGAGGAGGAGTACCTCTTTATGGTGGGTGACTTCCTGCTGGCCGTCATGGGTTTTGCCACCATCATGGGTAGCATGAGCTCTGTCATCTACAACATGAACACTGCAGATGCAGCTTTCTACCCTGACCATGCTCTGGTAAAGAAGTACATGAAGCTGCAGCATGTCAACCGCCGACTGGAGCGGCGAGTTATTGACTGGTAAGGATGCTGGGGATCCAGACCAGGGCAGGGAGAGGTGTACTGAATAGAATCTGAGACAGGTGGCTGAGTTCTTAATACCTGGTGGGCCAGGAAGGCAATCCGGATGTGGCATTCACTGGGGGGCAGGGGTGAGGGTGTCATCCACTAACTGGATCTGGACTTATTGGGGGGTGTGGTCAGGCTAATGAGGAGAAGAACTTATGCACAAGGAAAGATAATCTAGACAATGGGAACTGCCACTGCCTGGTATGGCTCAGAAGGCCCTGGGAAGTGTAAGGGAGAAGAGAAAAACCCCCCAGGGGATGGCCAAAAACAAGATGGTTGACTATGTTATGGTGTCTACACTGTGGACCGAACAAAGAGAAGTGTCACCAACTAAAGCAGAAAACTCTAGAGAAGATGGGGCTTGGTGATTGAAGTGGATATTAGTTGGACGGTACAAGACATCACTGACTGGTAGGTGGGGCATAAACTGACAGGAGGTAAATGGCATCACATTCATTGTCTGCTGGTGGAGGCTTCCAGGCCCTGGGTGAGGGAGAAAAGGTCAAAACATATCTATGACCAACAAAAGAGACTGCAGACTGAAGATATTCATCAGCCAACTGTCAAGTATTCCCATGACCCCTGGGAGATCTCAGTGTGATTGGGCCCTTGGCTGAAGCTGAGCTGAGCCCTGGAGGAAGGGATGGAGGGTGGCACATGAGAGGCTGGTGAAGAACTGGTGCTTCCCTTGTCTCCAGGTACCAACACCTGCAGATCAACAAGAAGATGACCAATGAGGTGGCCATCTTACAGCACTTGCCAGAGCGCTTGCGAGCAGAAGTGGCTGTGTCTGTGCACCTGTCTACTCTGAGCCGGGTACAGATCTTCCAGAACTGTGAGGCTAGCCTGCTGGAGGAGCTTGTGCTGAAGCTGCAGCCCCAAACCTACTCACCAGGAGAATATGTGTGCCGCAAGGGGGACATTGGTCGAGAGATGTACATCATCCGTGAGGGTCAGCTGGCTGTGGTGGCAGATGATGGTGTCACACAGTATGCCGTGCTTGGGGCAGGCCTCTACTTTGGGGAGATCAGCATCATCAACATCAAAGGTGGGTGTCCCAGCATTTGTTCTTAAGACAGGGCTAGGGGAGGGGGATGGAGACAGTAGAGCACAGTCCTGAGACCAGATGGTACTTCAGATCCTACAGATCTAAGGACACATGGCCTTTGCCTGAATCACTACAGGGTTCAGGACAGAATTAGGACATAGAGAATCTGTTCCCTGAGAAGCAGCTGAGCCAAGATCAGTGAGTAGAGTGGGTCCTTGCAAGAGACAGGAGAGTTGCTCTGTGGATGTTGACCTGAAGCACCAGTAGGAAGCAGCGGAGATGATGACAATAACACTAGTAACAATACTTACTGCATGCTGATTATATGCCCTGTTTCAAGTGCTCACATGTACCAACTCATTCAATTTTCACAGCAACTCTAAGGTAGGTACTATTACCTGCATTTTAAAGGTAAGAGCACAGAGAGGTTAAGGAACTTGTCTAAGGTCACACAGGTATTAAGTATACACACTTGGGGTCAGAACAAAGAACAACTTTCTCACAGTCAAATGGAAACAAAGAAATTCCCATTTTTTTACTTTACTTTTATTGTTTACACTATTACAGATGTCCCCATTCTCTCTCCCTTTGCCCACCCTCCCCCTCCCCCCTTTGACCCCCTTCCTTCTGGCCATCACCACCCTGTTGTCTGTTTCTATGGGATCAGTCAGAGAAATTCCCATTTACTGAACATCAACTCCAATCGAGGCCACATGCTGTATATTGGCTCATCTATTCTTCTTGTCAGCCTGTGCAGTGGGAGTTGATATGCCTAATCACAGGCAGACACTGAGACCACAGGAGGTGGAACATGGGAGAACCTGAAAAGGGAGTGAGCACTGTCACTGATGAGGCTAGATGCTTTCTCAGCCTGAGGGTCCCATTCTTCAGTTGTCCTAAAGGCCTCATGTGTATCCTCCAAAGGCCCCCTCAAGCTCTGCATCGTGTATGCAGTCAGCTGCTGTCCATCTGATGTTGGACAAGTCACCTCCCTTTCTTAGGCCTCACCTATCCAATAGGGGCTATATTTAAAAACCAAAAATTTCTGTGAGGACTAAATGAGCTGTATTGGTTAGGCACCCAAAGTAGTACCTGGCATGCAGCTCTCTTGTCTCTTCTAGCTTTGAGACTTTGGATTACTTGGCCTAACCTATCGTCCCACCCAACCGCCCCCCACCAATATCTTCCAATGCTAATGATGCCATACAGCTTTCTTACTTAGAATATTTCAGTAGTTTTCCACTGCCCTCAACATAAGGCCTGAATGCCTTGCCATGGCTAACAAGACCTGGTGTGACCTGGCTGTCCCCTCCTCTTTCCACTGTCCAGACACCCTGCACTTCAGCCACTCTGGACTGCATTCTGTTTTCTGCTCCAATCAAACTCTTTCCTATCTCCATCCCTCAGTTCATGTTCTTCCCTCCATGTAGCTGCTCCAACCCCCTTTTCCCTAGTTACCTCCCCTTCAATCAGGCATCACTTCCTCCAGGATTCCCTAAATTCTCTGCCTTACAGTTAGGAGCTCTTTTCCTGTCTTCCCACTGAACCAGATGCATATGTCCACACTGCACCGTTGATACTGTTATGCGACTATCCAATTAAATGCCTATCTCTTCTAGACTGTGACTTCTTGGAGGCAGGTCACTAATACCCTCCCAGCACAGGTTTAGTCCCTAGTAAATTACTGAATGAAAGAATTACTGAAATAGGAAGAGGGGCTCAGAAGCACAAATATGGAGTGGGTGTCCTTGTTCAGGAGTGAAATGTCCCCTCACATTCACTCTGACTAATTATCGTCCCATCGGTCTGCCCCTGTGCCACAGGAAATATGTCTGGGAACCGCCGCACAGCCAACATCAAGAGTCTAGGTTATTCGGACCTATTTTGCCTGAGCAAGGAAGACCTGCGTGAAGTGCTGAGCGAGTATCCAAAGGCCCAGACTGTCATGGAGGAAAAGGGCCGTGAGATCCTGCTCAAAATGAACAAGCTTGATGTAAATGCTGAGGCAGCTGAGATCGCCCTACAGGAGGCCACAGAGTCCCGGCTGCAAGGCCTTGACCAACAACTTGATGATCTACAGACCAAGTTCGCTCGCCTCCTGGCTGAGCTGGAGTCCAGCGCACTCAAGATCGCTTATCGCATAGAACGGCTGGAGTGGCATACTCGAGAGTGGCCAATGCCTGAGGAACAGGTTGAGGCGGATGATGAAGGCGAGCCTGGGGGGGACACTTTTAAGGATGGGGAGAGCAGAGCTGGCCAGGAGGGACTCCCAGGCCCAGAGTGATACCAGCCTTATACCTAGGACCCCCACCTCCAAGCGAATCCAGAGTTATAAGAAAGCCTGCCTGTAGAAACTCTGCCATCCTATCTGCTAGGTTACAGAGATGGGAGTGAACTAGGTCTGTAGATGCCCACCTGGAGATGTAGGAGCATAGTACATGTTCATCCCCTGCTCACCAACATACCCACACACCCATGCACACATACTACAATTACACATACTGAGAGTATGCATTCCATATAACATGCTCTGGAGTTTCCATTCTCAGAGCATACATGCTTTCTCACAAACATAGATATGTTTTATACACACATAATATGTACATATATATGCATATATATGTACATATGTACATATTCAGTCATGTACCTCAAAAATAAATGTATACAGACAGCCATATACCAGTAAACACACAGGTACCCTCCACAGGTGTGCACACATTTGTAAATACACAAAAGTATACCGAGAACCCTCTTGTTCCAAGATATCTTTTGAATGCCACCCATATGGGGTCACAAGTGTACCCTACAAGTTGCACTTCAATAAAGTATTTGCCTCCTCACTAAGCATTTACAGGGCTGACTGGAAAAGGCTATTGGCTTTAATAGTGGGCAGGAGGAGTTCTCTCTGAATTCTGAGTCACAGAGTAATGAGCATGGGCTGTGTAGTAACTGGTGGTTGGACTCAAAGGGGTTGGGGTACCTGATGGACTGAGAATCAGTACCGAGCCAAGGTAAAGCAGGCTGGTACAGCACCTTGCTGTAGTGTGTACATGCATCCATAGGTATATTCACATACACACACTGACCACTACATCTCATAGCAAGAGTGTATATCCTCAACCCCTTGAGCTATGTGGGGTTTGATCTAGCTTAGTGGGCTGGACCAGATATGTCTGCTCCTTTCTCCCTCCTCTGACCCCGCCCTGGAGCCTGGGGTCAGGGCTACCCTGCATTTAGGACTATTGCCAAGGGGAAACTAATTCCCAGGACCACTCGCCTGACCCTGACCTACCATGCCAGTTGCTGGAGCTGGCCTTGATGCTGGCAGACACCCACCCCTAATTCTCTATACAGTGTTCCAAAACATAGGATGAAAAATAGAGACTAGATGGAGTGGAATGTCATGGTTGGGAACAACTGGAGATGAATGTTTGGAGGGTTTTGTCATACTTGGAAGGTCTGCAGGTTTGGGCAGAGAAGGTGTTATGGGGTCTGTGAGGAGGAGTCTGATGTCATCTCTGAATCACACTCATCCTAGTCACAACTGTAGCTTCTCTAAGGCCTGGCCAGTCTGTGTCTGAGATGGGCCAGTTGGTATTCTGACATGTGCCTGGGACTTAATTTATCAATATGACCGAGTAATGACACAGCATGGTCAATGCCATTGAAAGAAAAATTTATTACTTACAATTCCCAAGAGGGGGGCCACACTGCACCATGCAGGACCACACACTGAAGAATCAGGGTTAGTCAGGAGACAGGAGGTGTGAAGGGAAATCATGGGCAAAAAACATCTTCATTACTACACTGATGAAGTTTTTTGGTGGGAATATCTCCTGTTAGGCAGGAAGCAAAACACAGATCGTGGGGTTTGTGGTTGGAGGGTTCATAATATGATTTTCAAGCACTTATAAAAGCTAAACTAGGGGGGAGATATAAATAACTTTGGTCATTAGTTTGGCCCATGATTTCAAGATGTCAAACTACCAACTACCAAATATCAAGAATGATTATTATAGGTGATACGAGAGAATGTAGAGGGGACCACTCAGTGCTGGGAGGGTAGGATGTGTGTAGCACAGCGGCTGATGTGTGGTCCTGAGGACAACACCCCAGAGCTGTTGGTATCTTCAAAGCTGACCAACCCTTTGGATGTAGTGGATGCAGGTGACACAGATGCACTCAGACACAAAGGACGCAGAACAACACTTTCTCAAACAGCCATAGGGACTGAGGAGGTAACTAAAGCCAGCATGTCAGAAGAGATGATGAGGGGCATTGCCCATTAAATTAGTTTAACATATGTGGTCACTTTGTGATATCTTTCTCACAAAATATGAGCTCCAAGGGGCTGGCACTGCGTCTATCTTGTTCATCAATGGATCCTCAGGGCCAAAATTGTACCTGGTACATGGTAGGTACACAATATACATTTGGCAGCCAAAGAGAGGAGAGTCGAAGTGTACAGAGGCTCAATGTTGGAGAAACATATGTGTCAATTTCTCAAAAGGTTTTCCTACCATCTTAGCCCTCAACTCACATTGAGTTAGAATGTGGTGGGTATGTTATGAAGGCCATTTTGGTGGTGGATTTAGGAAGCTGAGAATAGCTTTCATTGACATACAACAAGGTGCACACCTGTCCCAAGTTCCTCATAATTTGAGAGTCACCATACCAGAAGTCACCTTGAATACCAGCAATTCCATGCTGGGGTCTTCTAGTTGTGGAAAGATTTCCATCACTGTGTGGAAAACAATGTTTTGACCATTTGGGATTAAGCTGGATAGAGTTAGGTCGGGATGGGTAAAAGGGAACCCAAAGTTTAAGTTCCTGGAATAACCAAAATAATGATAATGATAATAATAATAATAGTAGTAGTAATAATAATAATAAATTTTTACTCCAAAGAATATTACTTACTATGTATCAATCACTAGGCTAAGTACTTATATATGTGGCAGAAAACTTGACTGATATATTCATTTGGATTCATTTTATCACTCTTCCCATTATAAGTACCTAAATCTTTATATGCCCTGGACTTAGTTTTTTTTTTTTAATTGCAGCATTATAAGTAGGCATTTCCTATGCCCTAGCTTCTGTTTGCTAAAAGGAATTTGAAGTTTTCACAAAAGTTCACTTACTGAATTATACCTAATTATCTATGAGGGCTTAGAATTGAAGCGGAAGCTTCTAAACCCAGAGACAATAGACTCCCCAAGATTAAGAAAAGAAGTGGGATTCTTGAGCATTATTTAGTTTTCTTTGCTGCTGTAATATATCGGCACAAATTGAGCAGGTTAAAACATCACCCATTTGTTATCTCACAGTTCTGTGAGCCTGCACAGTATGGCTCAACTGGGTCCTCTGTTCAGGGCTTCCCAAGGCTAAAATCAAGGTGTCATCTGGGCCAGGCTCTTTTCTGGAGGCTCTGGTAAAGAATCTTCTTCCAAGATCATTCAAGCTGTTGAAAGAATTCAATTCCTTTTGGTTACAGGACCGAGGTCATTGATTTCCTTGACACATCTTCCCTTCACCCTCAAGACAACAAAGACAAGTAAATCTTTTTCATTCTCCAAATCTCTGTTCTCTTCTACTAGGAGGCTGAGAAGAATTTCTGCTTTTTAGGGCTCATGTGACTAGGTCCATCTAGATAATCCAGGATAATATCCCAATTATAAAGTAAGCTGGTTATTAACTTTAATTATATCAGCAACATCTCTTGTTGCTTAATCACAGGAATAACACCAGAGGGCAAAGGTACTAGAAACCAAAATTTTAGTACCTATCATGGGGTTTCTGGAGAGGGAAGCAGCCTGGACCCCACTTCCACAAGGATCCCAGAATAAGGAACACTAAGAGTTGAGTCTCTGGAAACCGAAGAAAGGTCACCATGCCCTAGCTGGCACTGAGGCCTCAGAGCAGCACCCCCCAGGTGGAGTGCAGGCTTGAATAAGATGCACATCAGCATAACCCCCATGGTCTGTCCAAAGTAAAACCCCCAGAGACTTTTGCAAGACACTAAGTTGTGGAAAAAGAGAATGGAAAGAATGCCAAAAAACACAAATGGAATTAAACCTTCTGTAGATCAGTGGTTAAAAGTTTAGAGGAGAATTGTTGATTTAGAGAATAAAGAAAAAGACAAACTTTTTATACACTGTTATGGATGGAATCACTCATAACTGCTATACATACGTTACCTCATTTTGTTCTTAGAAAAATATTAGGAAATTTAAATGATTATTATTATGCTCATTTTTCCAGATAAGAATACTGAAGCTCATAGAGCAACTAAAAATATTATGTACAATTTATTGTGAGTCCATTTTATGCTAGGTCCTGGTCTAAGTGTATTGTCTCAATCCTTACAACTATATGAGAAAAATGCTATCATTAACCCATTTTTAAATCAAAGCACAGCTCTGAGTGATTAAATACCTTGCCCAGTATCACAGGGATTTTAAAGGCCATGGAATGAAACCTAGGTCTATCTTAGTGTTTCTTTTAGGGAGATAAGGAAAGGGATTACCTCAGCTTGAGGCCAAGCCAGGCAAGCTGTCTTCCTTTTTGAGAATGACTGTTACAGACAGTAACCGGTGGTAACCAGGGAGAAGGAGCCAGTCAAGCAGAGCAAAGCTTGTGAATCACCAGCAAGCCTGCCCAGTGTGCTGAAGTGTGATCTCAGGGCTTTGGCCAAAGACAAGGGACCACCCACTGCTCTAGACAAAAGCTGCCAATTCCTGCTCTCCTGACTGCATTTGTGCAGTTGTGGGAGGAGGGCAGGTGTTTTGGAGTCAGTGCTAGATTCCTCCAGGGTTACCTGAGAGCTGTCCAAGGGAGCTCCTATTGAGAGCCCAGCTGCTTTTGGCCTAGCTCTTCTCCCTCCCACAGGACCTAGAATCTCACCCACTTTTCTCCTTGGGTCACAAAGCTCACGACACCTCAGCCTAACTAAGAATTAGGATGAACACTCCTCTTCTGTGTTCCCAATTAGCTACTCCCCCAAAAAATCTTCTTGGACCCTCCCCACTTCATTCTTTTTTTCTGCGGTTTTGGCTGCTAGCCTCCTTTCCTCCAAGACAAATAAAAATAAAGTACCAAGCTTGGAAGAAATCTGGTTCATAAGGAGAGGGGCTATTCAACTGAAGGAGAGATCTGGTGCAAATACTAGGAGCCAGGAGCAGGAGGCAGAGTGGGTGGATTCTAGCTTCCGGCTGAAGCTGGGGTTTGGCTCCAGGCTTGGATCAGAGATGAATAGTCAAGCTGGAGTCACAGTCATGGCCCAAGTCAGGGTGACTATTAGGCTAGCCTAAAAGCACAATGGATGGGAAAGAGCTTGGAGCCTATTGGGTGCTGGGAGCCAATCAGAGTCAGCTTTTTTTCTGAAATATCATTTACTAGCTGGGGGATTCTCAGTCTCCTACAAAATCTTTCAGTGTTGTTGAAAGAAATGTTTGGAGAAATAAAATACAAATAAGATAATGAATGTAAACTGCGTATGAGTGCCAGGCAGATAGCAATTGCTGAACGATGAATAGTAGCTATGACCATTATTACTCGTATCCCTCTAGCAGCAGTTGTGCCTTTGAGGGCCCTGGGGCACAGGTTGTCAATCCCTACTTGACCCCAGGCCTCTGGGCAGTTCTGGCAACACCAAAACTGGCCGGCAGAGGGTGCACAGGTCCTCCTTCTCTCCTCCCAGCTAACTCCCAGGCCCCAGGATTGCATTGCCTTATAAAGTTGGGAGAATTATCCAGGGTAAAAAGGAAACTTAAGGAGGAAATGGTGGTTTTGGCTTGTTCAGATTTTTAAAGAAAGGCTAAAATGCAGCAGTAGTGGTGGTAAGAGACATTACAGGGGAAATTTGGCCAAATCAGAGCCTGAGGCAGCCCTGTTAGGGGTAGCGCCATCTCCTGGCCTCAAGCATTCAGGACTTGAAAATCCTTGTGGTTTTTCACCCAGAAGGCACAGGCCTTCCTTGTGTCTGGCATTGCCTTTCCAGTTTCAGTACCTTGGCCTGTTGTCTTCAGCCTTGCTGTTCTGGGTCTCCTAGGACTCCACAGGCTAATGACAGGGATGTGTTTGTAGAAGCCCTGGATGACTTCCTGAATGAGCCTCCCTCTGGCTTTTTTAGACCGCAAGTGAGGCCCTGCTCTGGAAGATCCAGGCATCTCTTGGCATACCTGTGAGAGCTTATTATATCTGAAGCCAACTGTAACCATCTAATTGGGGCCAGCCCGTATATGTCCCTCTGCTCTCCCCAGCACCAGCCCCAGGCTCTGGAAAGCCTGTGCTATCATCTGTTTTATTTTCTCTGCCCAACATCCCTGCTTGCTCTTCCTTCAGCCCCTTCTGTCTTCTCAGCATGCTCCTTCTTCGTTCAATTGTCCCAAGAGAAAAGCCTCCCATGTGGGCAGGGAGTGCGTGGGCAGGAGCTCAGCACAGAAAGATATCTGCACATCATAGAAATTCTAAGAAAAGAAGACCTTGAAAGATGTGGGGAGAAGGCAGCCTAACCAGCCACAGAGTGAGGGGCTAAACTAATGGAGGAGTGAGCACCTCAAAGACTAAACTGGCTTAGTTTCCCTACTAAACTGGATCCCAGCTATGTGTGCACATGAGTGTGTATGTGTGTGCACGCGTGCACGTGTGAGGAATGCTGGAGACAAAGCCTATTTCATGACCTTCACACCACTGTATGTGTTAGCACTGGGTTCCTGCATAAAATGCTATTCTGTGGACCTGCAAGCTACCTAGAATAAGCAGTACTTTGTAAAGCAGGTTATCTGGTTGGGCATTAGGCACTATATTCTCATCTCTTTAGTTGTTTCTGCTCAACATTTACTGAAGTGTTGTTTAAATGTTCCCCTCTTATCTCAGTTGTGATATAGAATATTGAAAGGACCATGAGCCAGTTGGGCCAGTAGGGCAGTAGCTGGGTGATTGAGACTTCCAGAGAAAAAGGTAAATTGTCCTATCCACAGGAGTCAAGCTGTCAAGCTAGGTGGGCTGGTACCCACATCTAAAACATAGGGGTGGAGGGAGGGAACACAAAAACAAAACAAAAACAAAAACCGGACAACCTTGGCAGGTCAAGTCTTGAGTCAGAAAGGCAACTTCCTGCAGGACTGAGCCTGGCCCTGCTTCAGGACACCTTGCACTTGCTTCCTTGGCCTCTTAGGTTTCTAACTTGTTCTGAGACAAGGGTCCAGGCATCTCTCTTCTAGCTGCCTGTACTAACTTTGCAGTTCCCTCCTTAGTCTGATCTATAGTTCCCATTTCCTGGCCCTGAGCAATCCCAGTCTCTCTGGATGCTGGCTTAATCCTTGGCATAGATAGGGTTTCCTGATTTTGAGAAATAAATTCTGACCCTCTCAGCACTGCATTTTCATTCCTTCCTCTGCTCATGGTATATCCCATTTCTCCACTGTACCTATATTACTTGGTGGGATCCCTCTTTACAAACCATCTTCTTGAAATCATCTGTGCCCACCATCTCCTGGCCCTCACCACCTATCATCCATCTGCCTTTAGCTAGAGGGAAGAATATAAGCAAGGCATAAGGCTGATGGACAATATGGAATGCACCTTGAAACTATAAGTAATTTAAGGTTTCTTGAGCATAAAGAAAAGATAGAAAATAAGTAGTGAGAGTGGTTTGAGAAACTGTAGGAGAAAGGGCCAGAAGCAGGCCCTTGAAATATAAACAGCAAAAGGACAAGTATAAAACTTGTAATTGTAAGAATTACCATCATGCGAGGTACTGGAGAAGCACCTAACCTAGATCTGTGGGGTTAAGGAAAGCCTTTCAAAAGAATCTGTCCTCTGAAACTCCTTTTCTAACATCAGCAAACTCTTGTATCTTCAACTTCTTTAAACACTCTCCCAACTCCCATGTTGACTATAACCAGCAGTCCTATAAAGATGATGCAGAGAGCAGTGGCTTCTTATCCCCTCACAGCTCGTGTACATAGATCTAGGACCCTCTGCACTCACCAGTGTTGCTTCTTCACTCCCAATAGACCCCTGCTCCTTGACACTCAGATCTTCACTCTTCACTTTCCTACTGCTGGTGACTTCCACACCTCTGAAGCCCACTTATTAATTCACTTTAGACTTTGTCACCTACTTCATTGTTCTGTCTTCTCCATGTTCAGCTGAGATTTCATGGCCCATTATTTCACCCTTGTCCCTTTGTTTTTCTATCCCACCCACCTAGTAAAATCTCAACTTTGAATGAACTGGAACCATCAACATTCTCCATGCTTGCATCTGACCATCTGAGCTCTGCTGGAAAAACTCATACCACTAGAAATTCTTTTTCAGTGGGTCCTCAACACCTAATTACCTTACTACCTTCTTATTTATCTAATTATCTTACTATCTTCCTCTGGTCTCCATCTCCCTTTCCCATTATATACAGTGTTTCAAACTATCTTGACTCCTAAATTTTTAATCATATATATATATATATATATATATACATACATACATATATATATATACACATATATATATTCCAGCCATTGTTAGTATAACGAGAATGGTTTACATGACATTGATGTAACCTGGCAGCCATGGAGACTAGGCTGGATTGAGCATGTGTGAACAATGACGACTTCACTGTACTAGTCAGTGGAGGCAGTAGATACTGTTGAATAAGCATGTGTACTGTGTGGCCATCACATTCAAAATTACTGAGTGAGTAGAGCAATGAATCTGCATCAAATTTTGCATTAAGCTTGAATATTCCTCCACAGAAACTATTGGGATGATTCAGAAAGTTTTTGGAGATGATAGAATGAATACAAAACAAATAAAAGTATGGCACAAATGCTTCAAAAATGTTTGAGAATCTTGAAGGTGATCCATGTTTTAGAAGGCATACAACAAGCTGAACATCTGAGAATATTGAATGTGTATGAGCAGCAATCAACAAAGATCAGCGACTCACAGTAGAAGAACTGGAAGTTAGCCCTGGCTGGCATAGCTCAGTGGATTGAGCGTGGGCTGGGAACCAAAGTGTCCCAGGTTCGATTCCCAGCCAGGGTACATTCCTGGGTTGCAGGCCATAACCCCCAGCAACCACACATTGATGTTTCTCTCTCTCTCTCTCTCTCTCCCTCCCTCCCTTCCCTCTCTAAAAATAAATAAATAAAATCTTTAAAAAAAAGAACTGGAAGTTGATTTGGAGATTATAAAAACTACTGTGTCTGAGATTTTGATGCAGGATATTGGCATGAAACACATCATGGCAAAATTTGTTCCACAGCTTCTACTACTAGAGCAAAAGGAACATGTGCTGCAGTTGGGAGAACTGTGTGAGTTCCCAAGGTGCCTGCTTTGAAGGAGACTGAGGTGTCCTTGTTCTATGTACAATGTTTCTTGCATCTTGTATCTTCTTCAACAAATGTTTTGTACTATTTTTCATAGTACGTGGCTGGATATTTTATGGACAGACCATACGCATACACACACACTATTCAATGTAATCAGATCTCCAACCTCAGAGCAAATAGAAACTCTCAGATTGCAGCTTTGTCTCACCAAATCTACACACCTCCTATCTTAATTAGGATACAGATCAAGTTGCTATGACACAAGAGGCAAAAAGAACTGTGGGGCTTAAGACTGTAGTTTCTTTCTTTTTCATACTTGAGAACCAAGGGTGGTAAAATGGCTTGAGAGTACAGAAGACCCAGGTCCCTTCCAACTTGTCACTCTGCCATCCTTAGTGCATTACCTTCAATGCATGACTAAAGAAAGGTGGCTTCTCATCACATCCACATTAGATCTGCAAGAAAAGACAATGAGGAAGAAAGAGTCTACTCCTCTCCTTCAAGACCTTGATCTGGGAGCTGAATTTATTACTTTCACACACAACCACTGTTCAGGACATGGTCATAAAGCCACACTTAGCTGCCAAAAATCTAGGAAATATAGTTGTTATCTGTTTCGCCATGATTTATTTTCATCTCTAATTATTCTCTTCTACTAACTTACAATTGAATCTCTACTCCTATCTAGAACTCTCCATATGTGCTCTGGGTTCCATAGCTTCCTGCCTTCTCAGAATTTTTGCACTAGTAATTAACCTCTCTTACAACCTCACCACAATGGTACTTTTTTCCAAAGTTGTCAAAGGTCTCCAGGTCACTAAATTCAGAGCACATTTCTCTGCCCTCATTGTCCTGGTGCAGGAACAGTTTTTGAATTAGTTCAGCACTTTCTTCTTTCACTTTTATGATGCCTTTTCCCCCTTATTTTCCTCCCATTCCTCTGTTCCTCTTGGTCTCTTTTGCAAGCTGGTCTTTCTCTATCTAGCCTTTAAATAATGGCCTTTTCCAGACTTCTGACCTGGTTCCTCATTTCTTCTTGTACAACACATTTCCATTAATTCTACAGTTTGCATTACCTCCTATGCAACCAGTATATTCAGCTTCCTACCAGAATTCCTACTTGGATGTTTAATAAACCTCTGGAATTTAACACGTTTAAAAATGGAATAGATTTGCTAATGGGAGTTGCTTTCTGATAGTTACCATTTTCTCTATGAAGTAGGAGGCTGGCTTATTTTGAGTGAAGGATTCATGTGATTTAGTTAGGGCTACTTGGATAATCTCTCTATTCTGAAGTCAACTGATTAGTAACATTAATGACATCTGCAAAATCCCTTTTGCCATATAATTTAATCTTGGGAGTAGTATCTTATTCACAGGTTTTAGCCACACTCGAGGGAAGGAGATTATACAACACTGAGAGTCACTGAGGGTCATTTTTATAATTCTGCCTAGCACAGAAGGAAAACATCCCTAAGAAATGCTGAGACCTTGAGCTGAGATAGGAAGGATGAGTGGGAGTTAATTAGATAAGGAGGGAAAGCTTGTGCAAAATCCACATAACTGGAGGATGTATATCCAAAAAAATGGACTAAAGGAAGGCCACTGTGTCTACAGTAGACAGAACGGGAAGCATGGTGACTTGGAAAAGTGGTTAGGGATGTGAGAAGGAGTCCAGGCATGCAAGCTTCATAGACTCTGTTAAAAGATGTTATCTATACCAAAAGCAGAGATCAGAAGAGTGGCATGATCAGATTTGTATTCTGAACCTATCATTCTAGCTGTAAGGTGGAGGATGGATGTAAGGAGGCATCAGTAAAATGTTGTAGACCACTTATGAGGTTAGGAGAATAGAGCAAGAAATAGTGGGGTGATGTCAGTGAAGATACAAGCAGGCCGATTCAAGAAACACTCAGTAGCTAAAATCAACAAGGCTTTATGAATGATTAAATATGGGAGTAAGGAAGTTATGTTCCCAGGAAGTGGACTCTAAAACAGAAATACTGTGCAGGATGTTTACTAAGGAGTGCTCTTGGAGTCAACACCTGTGTAAGAAAGAGGGTGAAAGGAAAATTGGGCAGAGAAGCTGAGCAGTAATTCTGTCCCAACAAAGGCCTCAGTCAGCTCCAACAAGGAGCTGAAAATGTGTTTAACAGTTGTCCTATGTTGGGGTGAAGGGGCTGAACTTTTATGCCTCTCTACTCATCCGTCATTGGATGCAAGATGTCCCAGAAAGTGAACATGACCTTCCATGAGGCGGCTTTCTTCAGCTCAGGCAATCCCTGAAGGGCCTGACAGTTGAGGGCTCTCTTCCAACAGCCCTCTCAGCTGCTGGAGAATAAAGCCTTCATTTCTGGAGAGGAGTCTGGGCTTTTCATCACAGCATCCACACCAGGATGAAGAAGCATAAAAGAACAGGCATTCAAAATGACCCCTACAGTTCTGATTTTTGCATCTTGGTGTGTGTTGTATAATATAATCTTGGTGGGCCACACCTTGTAATCATTGACTTACCTATCGTTCTTCCCCACCCACTTCCTTGCCCCACTAGAGTGGAACCTACTCAGGCACATACTGTATGGGACAGCTAGTACACAGCCTTCTACCTGGCACATATGTAGCTGAATAAGTGAATGTTAGTCTACTTCTCCTGTTTTCACTCCTCTCTCCCCTACATTTCCTTTGCTCCCCGACACCCACACCCTACGCTCACACAACGTGGGAAAAGTCTAGCAGGTTATCTGAGGCCCCACCTGTGCTGGAGTTGAACAAACAGCAAATCAGGCTCCTCTGGCCAGGCTCTCTGGTGGGGAAGGCCGGCAGTGCCAGGAGAAAAGTACATGGTGCAGGTGAGAACATACCCACCCACCTCAGGCTTAAATCCTCCAGAGGCCCAGCCCCTTTAAACTCAGCGCTGGCTGGACCAGGTCTTCCCTAAAAGACTGGATAGGATTCAGTGAATTTTCCACAAACTCGGACCTCATCCGCAGTCTAGTCTGCTTTTTGCACTAAAATATTAGAGGAGGCAAGTCCTGCCCAAGGAGCTGAACCCACCTCAGTCCCGCGCATGCCCCCATCAGCTTTGTGCCCGCTGCACCCTTCCAGCCCCTCCCGTGGGAACCTGCCGCCCTACACAGGCCGCTCCACCTGCCCGGGGAGCAAACACGGAGCGTCAGTGTGTCGGGGGACGGTGGGTGCTGCCTGGCGACCACTGAGAAAGCCAGCCGTCCTCTCCCCACATGTGCTTGCCCTGGGCTGGATTGCAACCCTACCACACCGTCACCCCATCTCACCGCCGTTTTTCCTAGGCAGTTCTCACCACCACCCCCGCTGCTCTCAACACCCAAGTCAAACTCTGCCTCCGAGGCAGCCCTTTCCCTGCCAGGGTTCCCAGGGTCAAACGCTGCCTCTGGAGCTCCATCTTCGTCCACTGCAGAGGGTTTTGGGGCAGCTTTAGTTGGAAGTCTGTGTGTTGGGCCCGCGGTAGAAAGTGGCAGGTGCAGGGTGCGGGAGCAGATGCAGGGACTACCCCAGCTCAGCAGCAAGGAGCTGCAGGAAACTACGGTAGAGAGTCACCGCGGCCACTGCGGTGTATAGTACGGTAACCATGGTGCTCCGCGTGGGCGAAGGCATGTGCGCCCTCAGTTGCCACCTCTACACCAGGCCCCCGAACACCAGGAAAAGATGCTAGAGCCCACTTCAGCCGTCCCTTACTCTCTTACCCACGCCTCTTACTCTCCCCACCCCGAAAGCTCCCTCCTCGAAATCTCTCCATCCACCCCCCAACTGCACCCTGCCAACACGCGCGCGCGCGCGCACACACACACACACGAACACACACAATTCCCCGGAGCCTGGGACCGTGGTGCGGGGAGGTGGGAGGGGAAGAAGTCTCTAAGAGCAGAGAGATAGAAGGAGGGGGAGAGCCTGAAGGACAGTCAGGCGGGGGGCACGTCCTGAGCTGGCGAGGGGGCGGAGATCACCTGGTGGGATAGCTGCCTATCCAAGCCGGGGACTCGAGCCCGGGTGGGGAACACCGCGGAGGAGTGGAGGGCAGGGGCCAAGGTTGGGGGCGGGACCAGGCGGGGCTGCAGCCTCCGCAGAATCGGCTGGAGCAGGTGGAGCAGTGTCGGGAGCCCGCCTGGCCGAGCTGGGGGAGGCGGCGGCTGGGCTAGGGCCATGGAGCTGCTGAAGCTGAACCGGAGCATGCCAGGATCCGGACCCGGGCCAGGAGCTTCCCTGTGCCGCCCAGCGCCTCCCCTCCTCAACAGCAGCGGTACCGGCAACCTCAGCTGCGAGCTGCCTCGCGGCCGTGGAAACGGGACACGAGGTGGGTGCCTCCCTAAGCCCCCTCCAAAGCTCCTCACTGCCCTCCACAATACAAATAGAGGGACCCCACTGCCCCCACACTGCCTCCTCAAACACCCACACCCATCCCCTCAGGACACTACCTCAGGCCCAAAACAGTTCTCCTGAAACATTTGTCCCCTGAAGCTCACAAAACTCCATCCCAGCTTCACACACCTTGTCAGAGCCCCTTCAGACCCTGGTCCCCTGATCCCACCCGGAGCTTCTGGTAAACCCCAGAACACAACCCCCTCCGCCAACACACAGCCCCCTCCTAGACACAGATGGTGGGGAAGCAAGGACCTCTTGCCAATCTTCCTGTCTCTCTTTTCCTTTACATACAGTTCAGAGAGCCACAATGGGGAAGGAAAGAAAGTGGAAGAAAAGCAAGATTGGGGAAAACAAGGGAATTGTTTGGGGGAGAAAGCATTCTGCAAGACCTGAGTGGGAAATTAGAGTTATAACCTGTGCTCCCTACCCCAACCTCCAGCTTTCCTAAAGAGATCCTCAGACTTGGATTATTAGGCTGGAAATTAGGCTGCCTGTCTCCATTTCACTCATCCTCAAATCCCCCTGCCTCCCAACTTAAAATTCTTCTGAAGGCTCTGAACCCTCTCTTTTTGTTCTGTCTCCAAGTCCCTTGGAAGCCTCCTCTCCAACCTGCCTTGCCTTAGGTTTCACTCTCCTAGAGCCTGGCTGCCCCCTCCCTCTCATCAACCCTCTCCCCTTCGGATGATATCCATTCACCCAGTCCCCGAAATAACTTTCACTCTTCCCATCAGTCAGCATCCTAATTTTTTTTTGATGATCTGGCTCAAGATATATTTTCCCCTTCTTGTGCCTTTCCTTAAATGTTTTTCAGGCGCCTGCCATTGTAGTCCCTGAATTAGATGCTGGGGACACAGGAATGAACTAGACTCAGTCTGGATCTTCATTGGTCCATAGTCAAGTGCAAAAGGGACACAAAACCAACAGAAAAAAATCACAGTCAGCATGGGAAGTCCCACAAGAGGGTCCAAATTATCAGCACCCAAAGGAGATGGGGTTTGAGAACTTCACAAAGGGAACCTGGGAGCTGGGTTTTGAAGTTGGAATTTATTAGGCAGAAAAAGAAGGAGTGGGATTTCAGGAGAGAAAACAGTGTTAATTAAGCGGAAGGAAATTATTACAAGCCCAAGAAAGGAAAGTAGGAATACATTATAATTCAAGTATTTTTTTACCCAGCAAAATAATGCATGCTTTTTCAGACCAGCTATTACATATTCTCACTTAATTTTTTTTCATTCAACAACTATTTATTAAACCAGAGAATGCACGAGGCACCAAAACTGACACAATTCCTATTTCACTGAGCTCACAGTTTAGTGGAAGAGACAGAGAAGAAAGCAGGGGATTGCAGCACAAAGTGAGAAGTGCCTTGAGGAAGCTGTGGGAACATAAGAGAGGAGAACCTCTTGCTTAGCTTAGCCTTAGGAATCAAAGTTGACCTCCTGAGAAGGTGAAGAATGAACTGAATAAAAATTTTAAAAGATGGGGGAAAGCCAGCTAAGTGAACAAACAGAAAAAACAAAAAGTATCTCTAGCAGAGGAACAATGTATGTCAAAGCCCAAAGTTGAAATCCATGGCACTATTGTTCGGTGTGGCATAGTTTCTGGGCACCTGAAACATATACCATAAGAGAGGAGTAATGAACATTCAGAATGAAGACTACCATAAAAGGTTTATGGAGAGATTTTCAGACCTGGCTAAGGAGTGTCAATTGTATCTTAAGGGCACTGGGAACTACTGAAAGTTTCAGCAGTACTGCCAGGATGGATTGGAGGACAAAACATGGAAGGCAGAGAATGAAGGTGGGTGGGCATTTTAGGAGGCTATTATATTATACCAGTCCTGGTGAAAGATTATGCTGGCTTAGACTAAAGTACTGGCAGGAAGATGGAGAGAAATGAATGAATCTGAGAGGCACTTCTGGAAGTAAAATAAATAGAATTTAGTGCTTTATGAGAAATGGAGATGGAGGAAGAAATCAAGGGATGACATTCAGGTTTTTGGCTTGGACAATTGAATGGATATCAGTGCTGTATAATGAGAAGGGTTACAAAGGAAGAGAATCAGGTTTAAAAGAGAAGATTATAATTTCTTCCATCTGGAACCCAATGAGTTTAAATGCTGGTGAGATACTCAGATGGGGTTGCCCAGTAAACTACTGAACCCAGGGGTCTGTTACCTAGGGGGAGAGGTATGAACTGGAAACACAGACTTCAAAGGTCTTTGCCTAGAGGAGGTAACTGAAGCAATGAGAATAGATCAAATTTTCTGTAGAATGAAAAAAGAGGTACTGGGACAAAACCCTGAAAAAGACCAATGTTAAAAAGCCAGGCAAAGGCCCTGGCTGGTGTTGCTCAGTGAATTGAGCACCAGCCTGTGAACTGGAAGGTTGTAGGTTTGATTTCCAGTCAGGGCACATGCTGGGTTATGGGCCAGGTCCCCAGTTGAGGGTGTGTGAAAGGCAACTGATCAATGTTTCTCTCTCACATGTTTCTCTCCATCTCTTTCTCCTTCCCATCTTCTCTCTCTAAAAGTAAATAAGTAAAATCTTTGAAAAAGCAGGCAAAGAAAGTAAAGTCCATGAGGGTTGAAGGTGCAGAAGATAATGGGGGTAGTGAATAGAGCAAATTACCCTGAGAAACCAGAATATGAAGTGATTCTGTGAAATGATTTCAGTGAAGTGATTCAGGTCACAGGTACAAGAATTGGCCTCACTCATCTGGATGCTGTTGACCACACACAGCTGGATGTTACACAGGCCATCAGAAGTTAACCACAAAGGCTCTGTTAGCCACATTTGCTCAGATATTACCCCCACAGGTGCATGTTACCCAGGCTCACAACAGTGTTGCCAGTAGAAATTTGGAAACTACCCACACTATTCAGGTGTAATCCATCTAGACACAGACTTGAGTAGTACCCATGTTCACTTAGATGCTACCCACAGGAAAACAGATGTCACCCACATTCACATTATTATTGCCCAAATCATTTAGATGTCACTCATCCATTAAACACACTCACTTTCATTTTATTATTATCTACACACAATTAGATATTACCTGTACTCATTTAAGTAACCCTTCTCCAGATACTACCCTTACACATTCAGATATTATCCATAAACACTCAAATCAGATTGACTCAATCCTATTGACGTCTCACTTAACATCTTAACATGTTAACATCTCATATTTACACTCACTTAAATATTGTCTGCTCTTGTTTTTTTTTTGAGACAGCATATTAGTTCTGTCTCCAAAGAAAACAGAAGCAGAGAGGAAAGGGCATGATTGAGCTTTAGAGGCACAGAGGTGAAGGATGGATGAGGAAGGACAAAGCAGGTGCATTTGTATGCAGAGTGACAGATTCATTCCAGATTCACTAACAAGCAAGTGTTGACACCTCCTCTGAAAGGGACGTTATGCCAAATGCTAGGGATATGCTGGAAAATGAGATGGACATAGCTGCTCATAGTCTAGTGAGGGAGACAGATATTTAAACATCGCAATTCAGTGAGAAGTGTCATGAGACAAAACAAAGTGAGGGAGAAAGAAGCACCGAGATTGAGGTTTGATTAGAAAAAGAAGGCAGCATGAAGAATGACAGAGGAGCCAAAGAGCAGTAGGAGGCAAAGCGTTTTAGAGATCTGGAGACTTGGCTTTTATTCTGGTTCTGCCCCTTACTTTCTGTGTGCTCTGAGCAAGTAATGTCACTGCTGGGTTTAGTTCAGGGATCTGTTGTATATAACATTTACTTAACCTCTACCACAGTTTCTTAATAAGTTGGAATTTGTGATAAGAAAACAACTTAATTTGGTGGCTAAGGCAAGTCAGCAAATGTATGGGCTGAGGAAGAGAGAGTAGCAGCTCTGAGTCCTTCCCTTCCCCAACCTAGAAGGCTCTGCCCCTCTCCTCTTTCCCTTCAAGCTCTGGTCTCCCTCATGCTGAAGCCATGAGTGACATGGACAAGAACCAATTTTGTCTGGATCTTCTTAACTTTGATATGAAGCCCCAAAGATAAATCCATCTCCTAATAGTCAATGATGCACTGAATGGAGTCAGCCCTCTGCCTAACCCAGCAACTCTAGTGTCCCTCCTGTGAGTTCCCACAGTGCTTTGTGTATACCTCAACCTCCATGCCTCACTATACTGTGTGGCAATTATCTGTTTATATATCTAAGTATCCCCCCCTGTTTTCATGTTCATCTCTACCCCAAGTGCCTGGCATGTAAATGTTTGTTGAGTGCAAATGAATGTTTGGAGATCACTAATATATAAGGCAGAAAGTAAAAAGGGTTCTAATAGATGTGTAAGGAACATGCATTGGTCAGAGGAAGGAGAGATTAATTCCAAATAAGTTGTTCAGAAAGGCCATACAGAAAAGAGGGTACTTGATCTCAGTGTTAAGGACATTGATAAACAAGAATTCACCAGGTACAGAAAACAAATTTGTGATGAGAGATGGGGGTTGTTGAAAGAGCATTCCAGGCTGTGAAACCAATGTGAGCAAAGAAGGGAGTCATGAGTGCACATGATGCCTTCAAGAAACTGAGTCATCCAGTAGCTTCAGTGGGTTCATTGCAGAGAGGAGGTGGAAGGAGGAAGAGGGCAGTTCTCGGAGAATCTTCACATGCTGAAAGGTTGCAGACAGTAGAGAATAGGTGAAGGTGTTTTGGTTTTTGTTGCCTTTTTTTTTTTTTTAGGCAATGAGGATGTGACCTGATGTGTCAAATACTTCAGGAAGGTTAAGTAGAATAGGCTTACAAGAGACCTTTGGATTTAAAGGTCTCCTGTAAGACTTAAAGCTTAGTGACCTTGGGAAGAAGTGTCCAAAGAGTGATGGGGAGACAGATGGGGCACTGAATATAATGGACTGAGAAGTGAACAGAAAGATGAATATAATTCTTTCGAGAGGTTTGGCTACAAAGAGATTTGATGTAAAGCTTGAGAACAGATAGACTTTCTTAAGGAAGGGTAAAGTTAGGCCAATTTAATTAAGCCTCTAGTGGTTAGAAGGATAAAATATTCAAGTTCACCATTTACTGAGGGGGTGGCATTATTCTTGGGAAACAGGGGATCTGGGTGGGTAGTGGAGGTTGGGGATGAGATTGGAGGGTCTGGCTAAGTCTGGGCTAGACCTTTTTTGCCACCTCTTCCTTTTTTTACTCAGAATTGGAGCTTGCCATTAGGGTCACCCTTTATGCAGCCATCTTCCTGATGAGTGTTGGAGGAAATGTGCTCATCATTGTGGTCCTGGGACTGAGCCGCCACCTGAGGACCGTCACCAACACCTTCCTGCTCTCACTGGCGGTCAGCGATCTCCTACTGGCAGTGGCCTGCATGCCCTTCACCCTCCTGCCCAATCTCATGGGCACATTCATCTTTGGCACAGTCGTCTGCAAGGCGGTTGCCTACCTCATGGGTAGGTGAGACAACCACCCTGGCCCCCTTTCCCCTTTCCTCTTCCCCAGTCCTTACCCGATGTCCCGGCTGTTTCCCGAAGATAGATGAGGAAGTCACATTGGTGAATGTGTAGTTCAGGTTTCTGAGGTGACCTCTTCCTCTTCCCTTGCTTAGGGGTGTCTGTGAGTGTGTCCACGCTGAGCCTGGTGGCCATCGCATTGGAACGGTACAGCGCCATCTGCCGACCACTGCAGGCACGCGTGTGGCAGACGCGCTCCCACGCTGCTCGTGTGATTGTAGCCACGTGGATGCTGTCCGGACTGCTCATGGTGCCCTACCCGGTGTACACCGTTGTGCAGCCCGTGGGGCCCCGGGCGCTGCAATGCATGCATCGCTGGCCCAGTGCAAGGGTTCGCCAAACCTGGTGAGGGTGCCTTGCCCATTCCTGGGAATCCCTTCTCTATCTCCATCAGATGCTTAGGACCATTCTCCAGAATATTCCTCCAGCTATTGCAAGAATTACCACTTCGATTCCGTTTCTGCCTCCACCACTCTGGGACGCCCATTTCGGGCCTCTCTGCAGTTCTCTAAGCCTTCCCAGCAGCACTCCCAAATCCTAGAAACACCAGTTCTTGGCTCTTCTTCTATCTGTGATTATGGCTGGACAGAGACCCGCGTGATTGGTCTGTGCTCTGTCTCCAGGTCGGTGCTGCTGCTCCTGCTCTTGTTCTTCATCCCGGGCGTGGTTATGGCCGTGGCCTACGGGCTTATTTCCCGCGAGCTCTACTTAGGGCTTCGTTTTGATGGTGAAAGTGACAGCGAGAGCCAGAGCCAAGTCCGAAGCCAAGGAGGGCTGCCGGGTGTGGCAGGACCTGGTGGGTAAAATCCAAAAGGGGAGGGGCTTTGGAAAGGGGCAGGGCCTAGGGATGAAGATGCTGGAAATGGGAGGTTCAGGTGGGTTGGTCTGGAGGTTGTGAGAACTCAGTCTTCTGCTCTGAGCGCCCACTCTCTTGTGTTCAGGTGCTGCGCTACCGAACGGGCGTTGCCGGACTGACACCCGGCTGGCTGGTGAGGACGGTGATGGCTGTTACGTGCAGCTTCCGCGCTCCCGGCCTGCACTGGAGCTGTCTGCGCTGACTGCACCCACTGCCGGGCCAGGTTCCGGCCACCGGCCCACCCAAGCCAAGCTTTTGGCGAAGAAGCGTGTGGTGCGAATGTTGCTGGTGATCGTTGTGCTTTTTTTCATGTGTTGGTTGCCAGTGTACAGCGCAAATACGTGGCGGGCCTTCGACGACCCTGGAGCGCGTCGAGCACTTTCAGGTGCTCCCATTTCTTTCATCCATTTGCTGAGCTATGCCTCGGCTTGTGTCAACCCCCTGGTCTACTGCTTCATGCACCGCCGCTTTCGCCAGGCCTGTCTCGACACATGTGCCCGCTGCTGCCCTCGGCCTCCACGAGCTCGCCCCAGGCCTCTTCCAGAGGAGGACCCTCCCACCCCCTCCATTGCTTCACTGTCCCGGCTGAGCTACACCACTGTCAGCACCCTGGGGCCTGGCTGAGGGGTGGAGGTCAAGCGGGGGGTTAAGGCAGGGCAGACCTACTTTTACAATCACCGACCCACCCGGACACACAAGAGACACAGACCAACAGACCAAATGACA
This sequence comes from Phyllostomus discolor, assembly GCF_004126475.2. Taxonomy (NCBI): domain Eukaryota; kingdom Metazoa; phylum Chordata; class Mammalia; order Chiroptera; family Phyllostomidae; genus Phyllostomus; species Phyllostomus discolor. Next base: position 124,953,197 of record NC_040908.2, read on the forward strand.
CAAAAGACAGACACCCAATGGCATGGCCTAATCCCAGTGCACAGGGAAATCTGGCTTATCAACACAAAGTAAACAAGCCAGACCCCCACACAGAAAAGGAGGCACACTTGATGACCCAGACACAGCATCACGAGTTGTGGACTGTCCTTCCACCGTGGGACCCCTATGACAAGGGAGACCTGCCTCTTACACACATATAGTAATGACAAGGATTCACTTAGGGATGTGGAGCCTGCCACTGGGCTGATTCCTGAGATGCTCCAGGCTCTGCTGAGTTTGACTTCACAGTACCCTTCCCCCAGTCAGTCCTGGGAACACCAACCTAATCTCACAGCTCCCTGACCAATAGGCTGTTTTGAACTAAAAAGCCCCTTTATTACTTTCCAGTTAAATACTATGTCCCTGCCCACTGCTCCCCACCTGATGTCTTCAAGAAATAATAAACGACTTGACTTCCTCCTAAACTTCCATTCTGGCCTTTTTTGGGTCAGATGAGGAAGCACGGGGTTCCTTGTCAGGTCATGCACAGCAGGACCCCCTGCCAAAAAGCCCATAGTCTGAGGCTGGACGAGGCTGTGTGTTTTCTCTGGATTGTCTTCCTGGACCCACCTACACACCCGTGTCACAGGTAGTAGCTGGGAATAGGATGAGTGTAGGAGGTAGGATATCCATGGCACATCATGAGTTCTGAGCACATTCTCCTAAAGTCATGTCATTGTTAAGGTATTATATTAATAGATACTTATTAAATACTTCATGAAAAGATAAAAGAGGAAACACTGTATAATGAGACTCAGTTTATCCAATGTGTGTTTGAAAAGCCAGGGGTCAGACCACGACAAGGGTACAGAAACTAATTAAAGAGTAAAGCTTTTTCAATGCACTCTTCTCTGGCAGCAAAACCTGGCCAAACTTTTGCTCCATGGAAGCACCCTTACTGGCCAGCAATAACAAAGGGGGATGGGGAGGGCTGGGGCTGAATAGGATTCCCAGAGCCCAGCCTTCCTTTTGACTATAAGACTGATCCAGCCCCAGAGAGGCAGAGACAGCAACATCCTCCCCTTCACACACACGGTGACAAACAGGGAGGAACAGAAGCGCTCCCCAAGGGGACACACATGGATAATCACAGGTATGGTATGTTGGGAGAGGGCTTCCTTGACATTTCATCTTGTAATACATGGGAGAACTGAGACCCAGAGTAGGAAAGAAAACCACTCAAGGTCATACAGTAAATAAGTACAAGACAGAAATAACCCTTTTAAAGCGGACACTGAGTTGGAGATGGGAAAGAAGCCATACTCATTAGAAGGCAGACTCAACTTTTGTGGTGCCCAGAACTTATGAAATTGGGAGCCCTTTTTTAAGAAATAGAATACCAAAAATACAGATACAAAATCACTAGGAGACTGAGCAGGACCTTTGAAGAGGCCTGTGTGAGTGAGGAGTCCTGAAATTTAAGCCTCATTAGCTTCATAGTTAATAATGTCTGTAGTCTACACACTAACTATGCTGGTCAAAGGCTGGGGGGAGTGAAGGACAGTGAGAAGGGAGAGTGGTTTTTCTGCTTACCAGCACTAAAGCAGCTCCTATCCATCCGTTTCTATTGGGCTCTGGGCTGCAAGAGGCAGGACGAAGTAAAAACAGAGGGAGAAGGCGTTCCAAGCTGTCAACCAGGACAGTGCCGGTTAAAAATAGAATCCCAGCTGGTGTGAGGAGCTGAAGGCAAGATATTGGGCCTTTCTCTCTCCTGCCAATTTTTCCTGGATTGGGGGGCAAGGGAGAAGTAGTGTTGCTCATAGGCTTCACAGCCCACGCGGCTGCCCCCATCCCCACCATCCCTTCTGAAGGACATGCATCCTTGATGAGGGTCAGCCCCTCCAACTGGGGCCTGTGCTCTTGATGACCACCAGATGGAGTGGAGAGTCCAAGGGGGGGGTGCTCCTTGGAGTGCTTAAACTGGCTCTCCCACCTCAGTCTGGATTGTCAGTTTAAGCACTGTGGAGAGGGCTAGCCTAGAATCTAGCACAGTAGGCATGGCCTAAATAATCCCATTTCACACACAGTGCAGCCTTTTAGTCTATTGAATACTTACACACCCATCAATTGCCCAGTGCTTTATCTAGTTACTAAATGTGGAATCTCAGGAACCTCCCATCTATTTTCCATCTCTTGAAATGTGACAAAACATTTCAGGTCCAGATTTAATATCTCAGCCTCCATGAAGTGCTGCTTGGCTATCCTAGCAAAGCTCATGGGCTCATACAGCACTGACTGTCTTCTCTCTTCCATCATAGTTATTCATGTCCCTGCCTGTTTCCTGCATTGGGCTGGGAAGAGCATGATGTAGTAGGAAGATGACTAAACCTGGATCTAGATGGCAGGGTGATGGAAGGCATGGAGGTGAAATATGCTTCTCGGTGCTACATGACAGGTGTTTTGTATACACAATTCATTTTGTTCTCAAACCTCTTCTACAGAACATTTCATTTGACAGATAGGAAAGTGAACCTGAGAAATTTAGGCCCTACAATTGGAATAGAGGCAAGAACTAAGCTGAGGAATATTTTCCAAATCTTTTTCTCTTTTCATTATGCTGTATTGCCTTCATTCAAGCCTTAAAGATGTGGACAGGTTCCAGTGGTCCTGCCGCTTAAAAGTTGTGTGATTTTTTGCAAGTTGTTTCAGTGAGGCTCAGTCTCAGTTGTAAAGCAGTTAACTACATTAACTTCTGTGATGTTGTAATTTTTATAATAAGAAATATATTCAGTCTTTGCCCTTGTCCCCTTCCTGGCACAGAGCTCCTAAATCCTTGGAATTTTTCTAAGTGTGGATAACCACAAAAGCATCTTTAGTTATATAAATGAGGTATCCTTTGGAAAGCTTCTAGGTCACCTAAGAATGGCAGCTGGACATCAAAGGAACCAACAAGTGATTAGAGGGTTGGAACTTTAGTCTCACTCTCTGACCTCCAAGGAGAAAAGAGGGAATGGAGATTGAGTCCAATCACCTGTAGCTCCAAAAAAGGGAAGTTTCTTGGCTAAGTCTCAGAAACTCTGGCTGACATGGGGACGAATCAGAAAGGGGTGGTGTCATAGTAAACATGCACTAAAGAGGACCTTAGGCCAGAAACTGGCCCCTCTCAGAGACAACTCAAGCCAGAGTATTAGACAACCATATGCTCTGGTCAGGTCTGACTAGCAGGGAGCCAAAGAGGCTTTATGTAAAGACTTTCTTCCTTTAAATCATCTCTGGAAGAGGATATGTGGGAAAGAAGGAAAACAGAAAAAGCAGAGAAGAAAGCAGGCCACAGAAGTCAAAGCTGTGTTGGGGGACATAATGCCTAGAAATGGTGGCCCCGATTGCAGATTCCAGTTGCTACAGTCCTTCAGCTGCTTCAGGTTCTCCTAGCCTCATGAAAAGTTTCCTTCTTGCCTCAAACTAGAGAGAACTCCCTGATCCTTCCAAATTTAATAGTATTGACCCTCTCTGAAGTACCGCGCAGCACATCAGAGCATTGAAGGCCAGACCCCAGGCTGCATAGATGTGTGGATCTGTAGTTCAGCCATGAAAAGGCAAGCACAAAAACAATGGAATTGTTGAGACAGGATGTCTGACTTTAAGGACAGAGTTTGTAGGAATTGCAACCAGCAAGATGGAGGGTTTTCACATCTGTCAGGGAACAGCTTCAGCCACCAACATGTAGTGGGGATGCAGGTCAAACCAGAACTAGACAGCAAATGTGGGGACCTGGCCAAAAGGGACCAGTGTGCAACTACAGTCTAGGGAGCTAACACCAGTTTCCTGGTATGATCCTTGGTCTCACTGGCAGAAGGATCTGGCAGCCAGTCTACCCCAATGCCATTTACTGTGGAGTGACTGGCTCAGACTGGTTACTTTCCCTTTCTGAGCCTCAGTTTCTTTCATCTGTCAGTATCCCTCACCTAGGGATATTTTATGCCCTATATGTAGTGAGAGTTACATGAGAAGGAGCACCTATCTCTCCTGGAAACTGTACCAGCTCAGGAAGATTGTTATAGGCCCTACTTATCACTGAGTTTAGCACCCACCTCCACATGTAATCCAAAGTAAAAACAATACTGAATCATAAGTTCATGTAAGAAGTCCAATAAACTTCTGCTTTCCCCATGAGTACTTCAGAGTCTTTTATTTGAAATGCCAAACATTGATTTACTTATTTTAATTTTTCTACTAGTCATATATGCACATAAGTCAACTGGTTCTGCAACATTTAAGACAAATAACAGTCCCCAGATCCCTGTTTTGCCCTTCTCTTATTTCCCCTCCACAAAAGGAATAACTTTCATATCTTTTATCCATTTTTAAGTATTTATCCCCATATCTTTCAATGGCATGTTAATAGTGCTTCTTGGCTCTTCCATTTAGCAGTATGATCTATTAACTACCAACCATGGAAAATGGGGGTTTAATTCGCATATCCACCCCCAACATACCATTCACACACATTCCTATACCCTCTTTCTGCCCAGTAAAACTGTAACACAATTTTGTCTTTATGATAATCAGGCTCCAAGGTGATCCCAATAACACATCTTTTTGTACATCTATCCTTATGTAGTACTATCCTACTTTAAGTAAGGCTGATCTGTACAAGCAACAGAATATCAAAATGGTCAGTGAAAATGAGATCCACCCCTGCAACTGCATGAGCTGGCCTCACTCACCTCACCTCAGCCCGGCCCCACTGGGTCCTGTATTTAACATTTTGATGTTTTGTTCATCATAAACTTTTTCTATTAATTTTATTTTTTAAATATTGCATTAAAATATTCTCTATCCTGCCCTATCTGCTGTGGCTCAATGGATTGAGCACCAGCCTGTGAACCAAAGGGTCACCAGTTCAACTCCCAGTCAGGACACATGCCTGGGTTGCAGGCTGGGTCCCCAGTTGGGGGAGTGCAGGAGGCAACCACACATTGATGTTTCCCTCCCTCTCTTTCTTCCTCCCTTCCCCTCTGTCTAGAAATAAATAAATAAAATCTTTTAAAAATATATTCTTTATCCTAATCACTAATTTTTTTATTGCCCTTTAAATTGTGCTCCCAAGGCAAAAAAGCACTTCATACACTTTACCTAGTCCCAGCCCTAACATATTCTTCTAATAGCTTCTTAATAAAAGATGCATGGAAAGAAAATTTTTAATAACTTCATGTCTATACATGTCTAATTCTTCACACTGGATCCTTCACACTGGATTCATAGTTTGGCCAGGTATATAATTCTAGGTTGGAAATTTTTTTACCAATATTTTGGAGATGTTATTCTTATAAAGTCCAAAGTCACTTAACTTCTGCTCTTTTACTTAATGCAGTGGCTGTCAATTTGGGAATTTTTTTGGTTATACAGGTCTGTCCTGTTCAAGATAGGACAGAACTTTGTTTAACAGTGGAAGACTAAAATAAAAGCTGATTGGAAGTTCTGAACAGTGGATGGAGTCTGTCAACTTGTAGCTTCATTGTAGGGTGGTCAGGTTGGGCTGTTTGTTGGGGAACTCCAGGTGTTGGCACCTTCAAGTCTTTCCTCTTGGGCTGGTCAGATCTGGAAAAAAACATTTCCAATTTCCTGCTTAATTTTTCTATTAAATTATCCAGCACTATATGGGCTGCTTTGGGAGGTAAATTTGGGTCTTTAAGGGAGTGGTGAGTGGTGTTGGGAGCAAACACCACTGGTGCTTGTGGAGGTACAGTTTCACTATCAGCATATTCAGTATATCCCTCAAATAATCACTTTAATTAGGACAATAACAATTGAACAATTATAAAAACACTTATTGTCCTGGCTGGTGTAGCTCAGAGCCCTGAGTGCAGGCCTTCAAACCAAAGGGTCACAGATTTGATTCCTGGTCAGGGCACATGCCTGGGTTGTAGGCGAGGCCCCCAGTAGAGGACCCGAGAGACGCAATGACACGCTGACATTTCTCTCCCTCTGTTTCTCCTTCCCCCTCTCTAAAAATAAATTTAAAAATCTTTCAAAAGCAATTATAAAATCAGTTATTTTGTATAAACAACATGGGCAAGGAAGATGCTCCCCCGGATGGGTACTGGCTCTCACCTGGCTGATCTTTGCCTTCCACAATTCCTCCTAAGGTCCGGTAGAGAAAGAGAGACTCCCCTATGTATGCCAGTTCAGGAAGAGGTGTAAAGATGTGCCCTGTACCCAGGGCAGGTGGTTCAGCGCAAAGCCCTGCCATATACACCCTGAGATACTTTGGTATGCAGCGGAAGGTCACCTTTCTTCGGTAAACCCCAAGGAAATCAGATCTGCATGTTTCCCAGGTGCTGCTGTGCCATCCTGTCCTCGCCCCTGCTGCCTGGGCCCTCACGTGAAAACTTAGAACTTCCAATGTCTGATGGTGAGAACCAGAACCTTGTACCACCAGAACCGGCTGAGATGGGTGGAGGGGAAGAGGCGCAGCACAGAGGTGTCCCTGGCTGAAAGAGGCTTTCAGGACTGGGAGCAGGGAGTGGGAGAGAGGGAATGAGGAAGCACAAAGAAGAATGGCGTGGTCTGGGGACAGTGAGCATCACTGGCAACAAGAATGGGATGTACTGAGGAGGTGAAGGGCCAGTGGGCGGGGTGACTGACAGGGACGGGGAATAGATGGGCAAAAAGAAGACAAAGGGAGAAGCCGTTACAGGAGCTGTAGGTTAATCCTGATCAAACTGACAACCTCCCAAAAGCACCAAGACTTTGCAGCAGGGCCCATGGCAGAAAAGCCAGTGGGGAGCCTGTCCGGAATTGGTGAAGTCCTGGGCAAGAAGCTGAATGAAGGGGTTTTGGAAAGGCCTACGTGGTCCTTGGTCAGTTTCTGGTGCTAAAGAAAAACAAAGACCCCTTCCGGGAATGGCTAAAGGACACAGGTGGCACCAATGCCAAGCAGTCCCGGGACTGCTTCGGGGGCCTTCGAGAGTGGTGCTACATCGTCTTGTGATGCTCTCTGGGGAGCCCCCAACCCCCGACCCCAGCCTTGAGTCTCCAGAGTTTGCACTGAGTGGGGGCTCCTCCCTTGTCCTCTACAAAGGAAACAGTTGCTGTCAACTCACCTCCAATGTCCTCCAGGGTCTTTGTGGGAGTTCTCTCCCCTTACCATTTTAGCTCTTTTGGAATTCTTGCTCTTGCATGCATCTCCCTTCTCCTTCCCCTCCCAGTTTCAGGTCAATAATTTTTAGCTTTTCTGAGTGGATTCCTGGCCCCTTCCCTCACGCCCACCCTCACCTCTGGTCTGTTTCATACCATTTGGCTTGTCTTTTAGCAGAACAGTTACTGCCCATATAAAGTTTTTTGAGTCAATAAAGTCAGTGGTGAAGAAGAAGAAGAAGAAGGAAGAAGAAGAAGAAGAAGAAGAAGAAGAAGAAGAAGAAGAAGAAGAAGAAGAAGGAGAAGGAGAAGGAGAAGGAGAAGGAGAAGGAGGAGAGGAGGAGAGGAGAAGGAGGAGAAGGAGAAGGAGAAGAAGGAGAAGAGGAGAAGGAGAAGAAGGAGAAGGAGAAGGAGAAGAGAAAGAAGAAGAAGAAGAAGAAGAAGAAGAAGAAGAGAGAAGAAGAGAAGAAGAGGAGAGGAAGAGGAAGAGGAAGAAGGAGACAACAAAGGAAAGTGAAATCGAGGACAGAAAATTACGTTGGGGAGAGAAAGAACTTGGGGGAGAGCTGGTGCTCTGTGACTGCAGCACGGGGGGTGGGGTGGGGGGTCTCTCACCAGAGACAGGAAACACAGGCTTTGCTGTGGAGCCCAGAAGCAGCTGCCTGGTTAAGCCTTGATTCTAGTGTGTTTCGATGACTCTGTAGTGCTGTCACTGGGCAAGACTTAGAAGACACTGCAGTAACTGTTGAGTTGGGTTGTAACTATTGTAATCTGGCAAAATACAACTGCAACAATCCTAACTCCCAGTCATATAATACTTAACCCTTTCAAAGTGCTTTCCCTTGTTCTAACATGGTACCTGCCACAACACTGGTGATGTCAAAACATTTAAAAACAACACAAAACACTGGTGATGTCTTTAGGTGGTTATATTTTACAAACAAAGAAGTTAAATCTCAGATGAAATGACCTGGCCAGAGTCATAAATCAAATAATACTGAGGTTGGTTGTGATCTTATTGAAGCCAGTATTGGCCTAGTCTGGAATAAAAATAATTATAGTAGGATATGACTCAGTGGTACAGAGTTAATGACTTTCTGAGCTGCCCCCAAAATGTTCCCAGACTCAAAAATTATTCCCTCCTCATCCATAAAGTCCAGGAAGGCAGATGCTCCTCAGCCTGGTCCGTGGGTCTCCAGATCCCTCTACAGCATCTCTGAGAGCCTTCAGTGTGGAGGCATCTATTGGGTATGGCTTTAACTCAGAGTAACAATCATTTCAGATATTGGAAGCTGTCTTAGTTGGTTCAGACATCTATAACAGAATTTCATAGACTGGAAGTCTTATCAGAAATAGAAATTTATTTCTTATAGTTCTGCAGGCCGAGAAATCCAAGATCAAGGTGCAAGCACATTTCTATCTGGTGAGGATCTGCTTCCAAAATGGTGATCTTTTTGCTGTAAGGGACAGGCAGCTTTCTCTGGCCTCCTTTGTAAGGGCACTAATCCCATTCATGCTCTGCCCTCATGACCTAATCTCCCCCCACAAAGGCCCCATCTTCTAATAATACCATTACCTAGGCGGTTAGGTTTCAGCATAGGAATTGGCGGGAGGGAGAGACACAAGAATTCAGACTACGGCAGAGCTTTAAAGGACTCACTGCTTAAGTGGTGTCAGACGTGCTCAGGTGAAATAATCACTCCTTTGTTCTTCAGGAGTGAGGCAATGCTACAGCCTTCTAATTTCTTAGACCAGCTTGCTGACTCTATTGTTTTAGAATATGTTTAATCTTTCTTCTTCTAATCCAAGTAATTTAGTTTCATTTAATCTATTGATGCTGAACCAGGGACTCAGGAATAAGTGGGTAGGAGGTCGGCTACTGAAAGGTCTAAAGGAAGAGCTTTTCAGGCAGATGGGATAGGGAGGGAAAGGCTCTGGAGCAAGAATGATCTTTGCAATTTCTGGAAATAAGGTCTGAGAAGGCTGGAGCACACAACTAGAAAGTGAAGAGGCATGAAATGAAGTCAGAGAGGAAGGCAGAGGTCCAACCACAGTGGGGAGAAGGGGCTTGCAGGCTAAGGTATAAAATCTGGGCAGCGGTAGGAATGTCCCCTTAGAGGCCATAATCTGGCCAATATTTAATATTGCAGAACAGCAGAGGAGGTGAGACAAGAAAACCTATGTCAACCTGGGCTGGCCTTCTACATGCGGAAGGCTGGTGGAGATGATGTGGGGTGAATGAGAAAAACACAAAGACCTCTAGTTTGCTACACAGGGAGCACTGACCTAAGAAACCTTATTAAGAGCCATACCAACCTCTCAAGCACAGAAAACGAAGGGTGTTTGAGAGGATATTTGAAACCATAAACCCAGTTCAAGCTGCAGACTGTCTTAAGTGACTTCCCTCTGGAGGTCTCCAAGGTGTCCACCTCCAAGAATGGAGATGTGCCTTGCCATTGCCCTCTCTGTAGAAAAACTGGAAATCATTTATATTGTCAGTGGAAGTATATTACTCACTGGCTCAGGGTTGTCCTCTAAAATATATATTCAGAATATATTAATAGGGTTTTCACAGATTGTCTGCTAGATGTGGTTACATTAGAGGATAAAGTTCTAAAATGTGAGAATATTGGAATGTAGCACCACCTGGTAGATTTCAGAGTCCTAATGAGTTTCTCCAAAATCCTAGCTTTAACAATTTCATTTGAGAGAAAGTGATGACCTAAACCTCTTAAATACTTGTTTTTTCGAAGGTCTTGTTTTTAAATTATTCACCCCTTCTGTCGGGGGTTTCTGTACTGTTGTTACCTAACATGAAGCCACCATCATCTCTCACCCAGATTATTGCAGTAACTAATTTATCTTCCTGCTTCCACACTTGTATCCTTACCAGCTCTTCCTCTCAAACAGCAGTCTGAATCTCCTAAACACTAAAGCAAGAGTTCTTTTTCCCACTAATGGTGAGCTGTTGTTTGGATTAACCCTCCAGGTGAAAATAACTTGAAAGGAAAAAACTGGACAAAATATAAAAAACATTTTCTTAAAATCAATGAAAAGATAATAAAACAATATGGAATTATTATGACAAAAACTAAAAGGAAGTCTTGAGAGGGGTAAGAAGGCAGAGGAGTTGCTTTTGCCCTGAAGGCACTTGCACGTTGCCCAAATTAGAATCTGCTTGGTCAGCGTAGTGGGTCCATGTGTACAGAGATCAAGCCAGGGGATGGCAAAGTGGGGCATCTAATAGGAGACTGTGGTGCATAGGCTCTAAGGTACCCACTTCTCCCCTCCCTAAGTATAGGGAAAGGGACCTATGATTTTAATCTAACCAAGAGAATATGATGTCATTCCCAAGATAACTGTTATGTTATAAAAAGTCTCAGTCTTGTTAGTAAACACATGCCAAGGAGCTTAGGGCAGCTTCTAGCAAGAACTTAAAGCCACAGATTCAAGCCCTGACTGGTGTGACTCGGTTGGTTGAGTGTCAGCCCACAAACCAAAGAGTGGCCGGTTATATTCCCAGTCAGGGCACGACGAGCCCAGTTAGTGGGTTCGGTCCCCGGTCAGGGCACATGCAAAAGGCAACTGATCAATGTTTCTATCTCACACCTGTTTTTGTTTCCCTTCCTCTCTTTCTCTCTCTCTAAAAATAAATAAATAAAAATTTTAAAAAATAAATTAGTTAAGCCACAGATTCAAGAAACTCAATGAATCCAACAAACAAGAAGGAAATCAACAGCTAATTCATCTCAATGAAACCGTACAATACCAAAGAAAAAGAGAAAGGCTTAAAAAAGAGAACAGGCTAAATAATGTTTAAGAAAGGTTCATGGTACATGGGAGATGCTTAATGAATATTTGTTAAATGAATAAACTGTCACACTATATTTGGAAGCTTTTCTGCTTACTATAACTGTGTCACTTGACCTCTTTGAAACACAGTCTCCTAGTCTGTAAAAGGTAGGTAACAGGCCTACTTTGTAAGTGTCAGGATTAAATTCATATGAGGTTACACAATAGAAGACCTAACAGCCCCTAGTATATACTAGATGCCTCTGTTTTATACTGATTCTTTTGCAAATATGGGTTTCTGGTCTGTTCTATGCAAATTTACTCTCTAATCCAGGTCTACAGCCCAGACTTTATTTCTAGTTCCAAACATCCATCCTGAAATACTTCTAGATCTAAAATATATTTCCTTCTTTCCCTTTTAAAATGGCCAGAGGCTTCAGAAAAACAAGTCCTATTGCAATAGCACCTGTTCAGCTGGGGGAGGGGCTGTGAGCAAACCTGATCTAACTTATGGTGCACCTGATAATTCTCTGACCTAAATTACACTCAGTAGTGTTTTTTGAATTTCTGTCATGTTAGGGATTACCCAGGAGAAGTTGTTAGTAGTACAATTTTGCATTCTCTTCCTCTGAACAGCATAATTCTTTAGATTCAGGGTAAAAGCCGGGAATCTGACTTTTTAACATGCATGCGAGTTAGTTCATGGAGTAGTGGGAATATGGCTAAGAGGTAAGGATTTCAACATTGGCCAAGCCACTGATTAATCTGAGTAAACAATATTTCCTGCTGTATGAAAGGAGAGAAGAGACTACAGATAAGAAGCTGGATCTGTGAAAGTGGATGTAACATGGCCCATTTCTGGACAGGTTCACTTTGGAAGACATAGATGTAGACAAAAATACAAGGGTGGGCAAAAGTAGGTTTACAGTTGTTTATATGGAAAAAGAGAGGTGGGTTATGATTATTACAATAGCTTTATTAACAGTGCACTTAGGTACAATCTAAGTGCTCAAATTGCCGGCCTTCATTATTTACACATTCTTGTAGTTTACTTGCTCGTCTGGCTGACACAGCCTGCCATGATGCCCTTTATGGTTCTTAGGGAGCACACTTGTGGTTCTTTGTCAGTCACACACTCCTCAACCTCTTACCCCTTAATGTCCCCTCACCAGAATTTTATATTTGGGAATTGCCAGTAACATCTCATGCATGGTCTCCCATGTGCCTGCCACACTACTTCTGCAAGGGTTCCCTTTAAACGGCCTCACCTCAGTTGATTGTAGACTCCCTAATCATTAAAAAGCAACCTGACCCAGTAAAAATGATAGGTTTTGAAGGAATGTGGGAATCATTTGCACCTATAACGTCATAATATGTCCTTCAGACGTATTTTAAAACATCTCAATACATTTTAATATTCAATTATATGTGAATAATTATTGGGGGAAATGATTATAATGCACCTATTTTGTTAGCAGATGCACACATTCGCTGTGCTTACACTGATTGGACACTTATTGGACACTTTTGTGGGGCCCTAGGAGATGGCTCTGTAGACCCTGTTAGTCCTACAGGACTTAGAAATAAACAGCACAGCTTACATTTAAATTACTCATGCATGTGGATGGTCCTTGAAGATCAGAGATTGGTTTGAGGACATTGCTGCTCTCAGTGAGAGGCTGAAAGGATTCCAGCTAATGTCCACCTGCCATTCCAAGATGCAGAGTCTCTAGAATTTCCCCAAACATTCTTTGGCACGCATCCTGGGACGTGAATCTCATAAAGTACAAAGAACTGCCTTGTGCCTGAGTTTTTAGAACTCATTGTATCTGTGGTATAGTTTGATTTTTTCCATGACTTTGAGTAACTGAATGAGTCAGCACTGATTTTTTTTCCCTCCTCTGATAAACAAGCTGTTAGCTCTACAACTTTCTGTCTGATGAATCCCATAGGCTATTCAAAATCTGAAACCTATGCTAGAAGACATTGGTTTCAAATAAACACATGACATCTTGCCAATACAGCATCCTGCTTGGCTGCTGTATCCTCTGTGGCTGACAAGTTCCTTACAGCCTACAGGGTCTTTTTCTGGCTAGGATATCCAGCAGTGGAATTTTTAAGGTCCTGTTGAATAATTTTAGGACAGGGCCTGGCTTGCTAGAGCTTGGGAAAGAGACCGGCTTCTTTGGAGTAGACTTGCACAGCCGTTTTGTTACAACAGAGGATGTGGTGTGTTCATCAAGCAACTTCACTTTTTCCTGCTCCTTCTGCTCAGGGACTAGTTCCTTCCTTGCCCCCAGATGAAATCTCAGGTGGGTTCCTACAGCTTTTCCTAACACTTTTAGAAAAATTAAAAAGTCCTCCAGTCAATTTTAGTCATAAGTATCTCATTTCAGACATTGAAATGTCAATAGTTAAAACTCTAAATTTGATTTAAGGCATTTTCTTTCTTTCCCCAGCTCAGGCTGATTCAGACTGGAAGCCTGCAGTGAAGACAATGAGGTGAGGGCCAAATGGGGTGGGCATGGCACAGCTAGCTTATTTTCCCACCTAAAACTTCTACTTCACCTCCCCACACCTCTACAATGTGGGTCCTACAGGACTTGGAGTAAAGGTGGAAGGAGGGGAGAGCAAGAGGAGGAAAGGTCTTACTTCAGGGAAACTATAGCACTTGGTGATGTTGTTCCAAGATCTTCATGGGTATTCCACTATGGAGTCCTCCTCTTATTGGACACTTTTGTGGGGCCCTTGGAGATGGCTACACTGAAAACATAGGACTCCAACACCTCCCCTGCTGGCACGTGTTCCACTGGCTTCTGCATTTGATTTCAAATGCCTGCTGCCTACCAGTCTCTAGCAGGATGCCCACCTAGGAAAACAACCCTCAAGCTCATTTTCTCCCTTCCCCAATATGTTCCCCCAAAACCATATGATCTCACCTTTAAGTGGAACCTAATCAACAAAACAAACAAGCAAACAAAATATAACCAGAGACACTGAAATAAAGAACAAACTGAGAGTAACCAGAGGGGAGGTGGGAGGGGGTAATGGAGGGGAGTGTTTTCAGGAACAACTTATAAAGGACACATGAACAAAACCAAGGTGGGAGGTGAGACCAGGGGAGGAAGGTGAGGATGGCTGTGGCGGGGGAGGGGGCGTGGGCTGGAGTGGTAAAGGGCAATGCAGACAACTGTACTTGAACAAGAATAAAATAATTTTTAAAAAATTAAAATAAATTTAAAAACCTGCTCTTCTGCACTTAGTGATTTATGCACCACAGACTTCAGATTTAGCCTTTTGCCTTTCACCTTCTCCCACATGGGTCTGCCACCCAATTTGGCCCTGTTAATTCTAAGGGACACAATTTTCCAACTGATCTTTCAAAACCCCTTCTCCAAAGACTTCAGGTGAGGAGGAGCTCAGTGTCCCCAGGGGGCGGGTTGTGGGAGGGAAAATGCCACAGGGTTTTAACTATTTTTTTCCAAAGTCTCTCTTTTCAAGTTCTTCAACACCAAACCTTATGGGGTTGAGGCGTGAGTGTTAATTTCAGAGTCACAAAACTAGCTCCTTTGCTGGTCCTCACAGGTGGTCTCACAATCCTCCTTGAAGGAAGGTGACTCGCCACCTACTGTTTTTTCCTTTGTTTCTGGGCCTCAGCTGCATTCAAGGTGGAGAGAGTCCATTTTAACATCAGATGGGTACTTTTTAGCTCCACCCTGTACTCACGAGGTTTCATTTTAAAACTTCTCAGAGGGGAAGAAAGCATCTCTACCTTTTTTCAAACACTATTTTAGACTTATAAGTGACAAACTGCTTTTTTTTCTTTCTGTTCTTATAAACGGTTTATCACAGTATATTTTTGTAAGAGTTCCTTTTTTAAACCATTTAGAAATGAGACTGGGCAATTCATCATGATGCTGAGTCAAAAGGAATTTTTATAGAGAAGTAGGGAAGCCTGCTGTTTTGTTTACTGAAAACAGTTTAGCCCTGGCTGGTGTAGCTCAGTGGATTGAGTGCCGGGCTGTGAACCAAAGCATCGCAGGTTTGATTCCCAGTCAGGGCACATGCCTGGGTTGCAAGCCACGGCTCCCAGCAACGGCACATTGATGTTCCTCTCTCACTCTTTCTCCCTCCCTTCCCTCTCTAAAAATAAATAAATAAAATCTTTAAAAAAACAGTTTAAAGCAAATCTTTTTAAATTAGTGGGTATTTTCTTTTTACACTGGAAACTAAAGTCAGAGAGGTTTTGAACAAATTCAAGTTTAAAAAATATTTTTTTAGGTCTGAGCTTTTCACATCAGAATTTCAGAAACATGGGAAGAAGTTTGCTCTTTTTTTTTTCCATTGTGTGGAGCCTAGCAGGAAATATTGTGGGTGTTAGGTGGCCTGATTGGATGAAAGTTATGTGATGGTTGGGCTTGGGGAAGGGCTGTAATCATAATTCCAGAGTAATCCCCACCCTTAGTTGGGGCCTGGGAGTGGTTGAATTACTGGCAGGTCCAGTAGGACCATATCTTTCTAGCACAGGGAGTGTCATCAGCATCTTGACCTTATGTAGGGGGAAAAAATGAGCTTCAATAACATTCTGCATTGTTTGTAGTACACCCTTCCAATTATCCGATTGAGTCTATTGGTGCTATTTTACAATTCCCAAGTTTTAAATAATAGCAATGCAAAACACCTCTGCTCCCCTCTTCCACTCCCCCGCAAAAAAACAGTTTGGGCTCCATTTGCACACGTGTTTCAATATTTCTGATCTATAAAGGTGTCCGCTCTCTGGATTCTCCTTTGAATCCTTCTTGTTATAACACTTCATTAGTTCCCTCATTAATATATTGAATAAAATCTTTAATACTTGTTTATATGTGTATAAGAATCATACTTTTTTCTTCTTTTGAAAATGGCCTTTTAAGAGTTTTAGAGGTCTTCCACCAAGATTCCCATGGATTCATGGCCATCTGGCCT
This sequence comes from Phyllostomus discolor, assembly GCF_004126475.2. NCBI lineage: Eukaryota > Metazoa > Chordata > Mammalia > Chiroptera > Phyllostomidae > Phyllostomus > Phyllostomus discolor. The sequence goes on from NC_040908.2 coordinate 124,969,073, forward strand.
CACAGGGCCTGGTCACCAGAGAGCATACTTCCTACGGGCTGCTTAAGCCTAGGTACATCTCATCTTGGCTTATTGCTTCTTGGCTCCCACAAGTAATCCAAAGTGGCAAAGCATCTTTGCTATTTTTTTAATTTAAATTTTTCTCTCTACTAATCTTGTTTTTGGTTTTCGTTTTGGTTCATTTACAGCCAATGCTTATTAGTGGCAGCTGGGACTGAGAATTTGTTTTTATGGTCTGACCACTTGGTGAACTCTGTAAATGGATTAATGGATTATAGAGATCTAGTCTCTGTTGGATGGGAGACTGAAAAATCTGGATTGTTGGCCCTACTGTCTGTTTGTCTATTTTGAACCCAAAGCAATTAGAAGTCCTGTGCCGACTGGGAAGAAGAACAACTCTTTCATAGCAGGACTGGTGAGATTTGACTTTTCTGTATTTACCCTTTGCCTACGACAGAAATTTTAGAACTGAAGCTATAAACTCTCCTTATTTGTCTCTGTGTGTCTATGTGCCTGTAGTTTAGAAAGGCCTTTCTCCCTCATTGTGTGAATGAGCAATGTCTTTCTAACTCCAGGGAGTGTTGCTGTATTTTTCAGACCATAAGATGTACCTAGGTTTTAGAGGAGGAAAATGCGAAAAAAAATTTTGAAGCAAAAAATGTAGTAAAATATTTAATAACATAAATAACATAATATTTCACCAATGTGAATGTAAACAGAACTCAATAGCAGCATTAACAACCATTATTCCTCACAAATTTGGGGGGATGGGGAAGTGCATCTTTAGTCTGAAAAATATGGTAATTAATTTGATTATAAAGTCACAATAAAGGAGTTCTTTTCTGATTGGCAGATAAAGATAAATAAATGTTTAAATAAAGTGAATATTCCTAAAATTCCTAAAAAGTAGTGAAATTGAACTTTAAACCTTTAAATGCCATGCATTAATAAAATATTTTTACAGAAACCAACTCAATAACATTTTAGAATTCAGGTTTACAAATTTAAGTGTAACTTTGGACAATGAGACTAATTTAATATTTGGGGTTCATTAAAGACAGCTCTATTTTCTCTGATTTATTCATGTTAAGTATAATTCCTAACAATATTCTATGTGGATATGTTTTTTTCCTAAACATATGCAGATTTACTGAACAAATAAGTTAACACTACTTGCGTAATGTTTAAGATTATGAAAAATGGAAATTTGTGTTTAACTACCTTGAGTCGTTGTTCTGAAATACCTTTTATTTCAACAGTAATTTAGTTTTGTAGTATGTCAGCTTGAAAATAATTTCTAAGAGGTTTACGTAACTTAAACCTTGAAGTGATATTAAAATGGAGTTAATTAATGAGTAGTCATTGGATACCAAAATTATTAAGTAAATAGAATATTGAAACATTGATTATTCAGCACAATTTTATGTTTATGGGTTTGCCTCTTTTATTCATACGCTACAGAAAGGCTTTATCTTTGAGTCTGTTAGTAAATGTGCTCATTTTTACCACTTTGATAAGTTGTTCTATATGGAACGGTATGTGTGTGGCTGTGAAGAGTTGTTATATGCATTTTTGAGCCCTGCTGATCTATTGAAAAACTGAAAAGCTGGTATATAACAGTGTTCACAATTACCCTCTACTTCCCCTCTGCCCCAGTTTTCTCTGTGAAAATAGAAGTTGCTTTAGTTAAAACTTATAATTTATGTTAGTGGTTGTGGCTATATTGAGGAGTAATGGAGAAATACAACTTACATAGTTGTATTTCAAGAAAAAAATAATTTTGTCCTAAAGCAATAGCTTTCAGGGTTTTACATTGCTGCCAACCAATGGTCGATGGTTGTTGGCACCAATTCAACACTGACAGGAATCCCCAATTTGGGGTGCAGTGAAGAAGAAAACTTTATCCAGTGCAAAATAGCTCAATTGGCTGACTATGAAAACAGCACAGCAGTGGAACAGCCCTACTGTGCAGTAGCGCAGCTGTGAGGCAGCCCTGGGTCCAGGTCCCTCTCTAGCTAAACAGCTCTGCTCCAGTCCTCACTGGACTGATCTGCTTTGCCCTGCCCTGGTCTGTTCTACTCTCCTCTGTGTTTCAGCTCAGCCTGGAAAGGAAAAGTGTGCTCTCAGAGCCAGAGGGGAGCTGACTAATATGAACAGAAGCTCCTGTTCTCATTCATCCTCATGTAAATGAAGACTCCAAACCCTTGCAGTTTGATTGGTCCAAAAGGCACTGTCTTGATTGATCAGAATAGAGCCATTTCTTATTGGGAGATATAGCTGTGTAGCTCCAAATGGATGGGGAAAACCTCAGTTTTATTGGTTAAAATGGGATTCCAGGAAGTCCTTTATAAGGACTGACTCAGAGGGCAGAAACACAGTGCAGGCAGGCAGTTTGGTGCAGAGGCTGGTAGTTAGTTCAGTGCAGGCTTCTGCCTGAAGTGCGGTTTGCTTGAGAAATGGCTGTTAGGCTCTGCTGTTTTCAATTTGACCCCAGTTAAGTCACCAGGAGCCCTTCCTGGTAGATGTCTTCTTTCTCAGGGTCCGCATGTGTTTGTTTTGTCTCCAGAGCTTCCTTTGCACTCTGGAAACATATTGAGAACCTGAAAGAGTAAGTGTGTGTGTATGTGTGCTGGGGCCTGGAGGAGTGGGGATGTCAACTGTAGTCAAACCTCAGTTCTTGGATGTCTCCTATCTAGATGATTCGATTCTCAACCAAGTTGTTCAAGGAAAAAATATCTTGGTTGTCAAATAAAGCTTTGGTTCTTGACCCAACAAGCCTTTTGTGCTGATACATTTCATCTCCTTTTTGTTAAATTGTACATTTACATTCCGTGTCCCTTTTTTAAGTGTTTATATATACATTAAATAGTATATTAGATGTGTAATATATATAAGAAAGGTTAAAGCAGAATCATTTGGGGGCCTGGAACAGATTAATTTAATTTACATTATTTTCAATGGGAAAAAATGATTTAGTTCTCAAACAGCCTTTCAGAACAAATTAAGTTCAAAAACTGAGGTTCCACTGTATTAATCATATTAGAAATCAAAATTGAGAAGTGTTTATAATTCTTACTGATTAAATCATATGGAGATAACAGCAAAAGCATTTGCATATTAATAACATTGTATAACATTATAAAATTAGTTCTGACATTGCAGATGCCCTGAGATGCATCCTAAAATAAAGTATGAGTTTATTCCAGAACATAAAAGAACACAGTGAATGGCAAACCTTGGAAACAACTTAACCATTTTAACTTTCTAAGTGTACAGTTCAGTGGCACTGAGTATATTCACACTGTTGTGCAACCATAACCACCATTCATCCCAGAAACTTTTCACCTTCCCGAACTGAAACTCTTTGTCCCCCAGCCCCGCCTCAGACCCTATGAAGCCACCATTCTACTTTTACTTGCCTTGGTTTATAAAACCTGAGTCTGAAAACCATGAAAAGTGTTAAAATCTTAGCAAAGTTTGCTCAGTTTTGATGGTCTAGTTTCCCTGGCTTACTGCTGATTGCCTTCACCTACAATGTGAAAACTTTGTTCTGTGTAATTTGTCTAGGTTGCAAAAGAGTCTATCTTACCAGAATAATTTTCTACACTTTATGTTAACTTTATTATGTTCTTGACTATTTTTAAAATGCAAAGATTTCTCACTTATGAAAGAACTAATGTTCTTTACAATCATATTACAGTTCGCACTTATTTTTAGATGTTTCATTGTCACTTTCGAATGGAGCCAACTACAATGTCTCAGGAACCTATGATTCTATCTTAAGTGTTCAAGTCTCTTGACAGCTTTTGATTGTTGCCTTCCTAAAATTCAGAGATGCTCCTTTACTTCATCAAACACAGGTATTAAAAATAATTCAATTTTATTTGTTATGTTACTGTTAATATGTTTCATGGAAAGTCATCAAATTGTAAAAGATACCCAGGCTTTCCTAAGTTAAATTAAAGGTAAAATATTATTAATGTCAATACTTTAGGTCTCGAATGCTTCACAAGTAGTCCTGGGAGATTTGTCAAGTTTTTTAACTATCAGTGTCCTGACAGTGCTTTGCCTGATGTTAGACAATATGATGTTATGAGTCATAATGTTTGTTATTATTTAAAATGTTTACTCCAGGAGAATCTTACTTTTTTAATTTGAATCACATCTTCTAGTCCAGTGGTTTTCATTTGGGGATAAACATCAGATTTACCTGTAGACTTTAATTAAAACAAATGTTTAAAAGTATCTCTTGGCTTGGCATTCTTTTTTTAAGATTTTGTTTATTTGGTTTTAGACAGAGGGGAAAGGAGGGAGAAAGAGAGGGAGAGAAATATCAATGTGTGGTTGCCACTCACGTGCCCCCTGCCAGGGACCTTGCCCTCAACACAGGCATGTGCTCTGACCGGGAATCAAACCTGGGACCCTTTGGTTCGCAGACCAACACTCAACCCACTGAGACACACCAGCCAGGGCTTGACTAGATATTCTTAACAAATTCTTGGTATATTCTGAGTATATTGCATATTGCATATTTGTGTGTACAGTATTTTGCCATGTATAATGTGCACTCCTTTGCCCAAGTTTTTGAGGGAAAAATAAGGATGCACATTATACATGGGTATAATGATTACATGCCATGGGTACAATAATCTCATGTATAATGCACACAGAAACGTGGGTGTGCATTATGCACAGTAAAATACAGTATATACATTATGATTCAGGAATTTGGTATATCTTTTTCCTCTGTAAATTCTGTATGTTCACTTATTATTATAAATTAGATGTGATATTCACCATCTTCTTTGAAAATAGCCTTAATCATTGTCCTTACAGACATTGCGTCTAAAGGTTGACTGATTGATTGATTTGCATTAGCTTTTTCTTTCATGACACAGAAACCACCAAATTTTCCTGTTAGTAGTGTCATTCTTGTTATGAACCTTCTTCAGATTTATTACCAGTCATTTTAAGTCTTTAGCACCTACAGATAGTTTTTGTGTTACTTAATGCTCCCCTGAAAGCTCTGCAATCAGCTGCAGACCAGAATTCATATCTTCAGCAAAGAAGCATAATCTCAGAGCCTGTGGAACAAGACTGTACTTGGTCCTTCAAACTATTGACACTTCAAAGAATAGATCCTGAGCACAGGTCTCTGATGTCATCATTTAAACAGCTTTTAGTGGGCAGAGTCAGGATTTCCAAAACTCTTTTGAGTCAAGAGACCAAGGAGTTCATATTCATGATACTGCTAACCCAAGGTCCAGTGGAACAAGAATGGATTATATAGAACTGAATCAACTCATGAGAGATGATTGTAACTATTTGGAATATTGTTGATGTTTCAATGTTCTATTTCCTGGATATATATAGGGTAGCTCTTTCTCCTTATTAAGTTATCTATAACACAATTTATTAGATTCTGGGTTTGTGCATTGAAATGGAAAATTTTTAAAGCATATCTTATTCTCCATGCCTAACCCACCCTCCCAAATTCCGAAACTTTTATTAAATATTTTAGTTTTAAATGGAAAGTTATTTGCATCAGTTCAATAGGAATCTAGTCACTTTTTTTACTAAATGTAATTGGAAAAAATTGTTTATGCGCTAAGGCCTTGTCTGGAATGTTATATTTAAGAATGATGCTTATAGAATTGGGTACAACCAGCCACTGTTTTTTCAAAAAAAAAACTGTTTTAAAATATTATGGCATTCAACTGTTCAACCCAAATTGTAGAGTATGAACTAGACATTTACACTTTTTCCTTTGTAAAATGACTGTCCCTAGAAAATATTTTAATAGTAATTTCAATGTTATTCATTTGCTTTATTTCACTCACAAAATTCAAAATCAGCTATTTTTAATTTCTTGGATTTTTTTTATTTCTCTAGCTTCCCTCCATGTTGCTTACATAGGAAACAAAATGCTGTTATCAAACATACTTTTTATAATTCATTTATTTATTATGAGGATTAGCTATTCAAAGCAGTACTGTTATTCTTGTTTCCTCCTTGAACATCCTTTATCACAGACATGAAGACTTAAGTCCATTTATTGGTGCTCCCCTGAGTGAAATACAGCTGAACAACTTTCCTGCATGATATCCTTTGCCAATTCAGTTAGAAAATGTGCTATATGAATAAAGTCTATCTGCAGGAAAATGCCTTCATGTACTTGGAGGATTTCTAGCCCATTTCTCGATAAAAATTCCTCCCTGTCTGCAGAATACATCCCAGACAGGACAAGACAGGTCAAGTAGATCTGAGCTACTGTGTGAAGACCCAGTGTATCAAGTACGTGTCTGGTGCAAGACCATAAAACCTGATGTGAAGAAAAAGTTTGACAAAAATGTCCTCAAAAGAATACTTCAAATATCCTAAAATATGTCAACATCTTTCTGCAATCCACACAGAAAAAGACCATCTGACATGACTTATTCATTAGATTTCCAAATGCAGTAAAGACAACTACCTCTTCCTCATTGAGAATTGTCCTGCCTCAGTGAAGGACACCCCTTGGACCTAACCAACATCAGGCCTATAATATGAATATGCTCCCAAGATATTGTGTAAAACATCATAATATGGGTTGTCCTTGTGCAAGGTGTAGGGAGACAGAAATGCATAAGACATGTCTAACTTAATTCCAAATTGGCATCTGCATCATCAACAGATATTCCTCCTGCATTTAGAGAATGGATATACTTTCTGCATTTAGAGAATGATATATTTAGAGAGAACGTGTTTTACTGAAGCTTTGCCAGCATTCCTTTCCTTTGGAGAGAAGTATTTCATGAAGTTCAGGAATGATACTCAGTTCACTTCTTACAGAGAGACTCCAAACTTGACTGTGGACACTAGGGGGCAACCTCTGCACCCCAATTCTCCAGCCTTCCTGTCTACTAGGTATTACTTTCCAAATGGGTAGCATTTCACTATTTCAAATTATCACTATATTGCATTATTTTCTTTCTGCTTAATGTTTTAATTTTTTAATGTAGTGTTTAATTGCTCAATGTTGAGATTCGGCTCAACGGTGTAATGTTCTTCTTGGTAAAGTAAAGCTTCTTCCACAAATTTGGCAGGAAGATTCCCTTGGGGTAGGCAAAGATTTCTTCAACAATACACAAAAGCAATGATAATCATATATGGCCCATACTCCAGAATCAGAATGGTAGTAGGAAGAGGCTTGAATTTGAAATTATGTCATGAAGACTGAAGCAGTGGTTTGCAAGTCCTCCCTGTTTGTGCTTCACACTCCTGCTGAATTATTTTTGGAATCTTTCTAAAGATTCTTCTCCAGAAGAGACTTTACCAAATAATTTCCAACCAGGAAATTATTAGACAGGAAATGATAGACAACTGATCTGAGCTACTTTTGTCTTTTTTGGAAAATGTTTCTTACAACCAGAGACAAGCGGAGGGGCATTCTGGAAGTTGGGAGAGGGGATCACACTCTCCGACTCACTGCTGCTCCAAGTCTAAGGTGTTCGGTGCCTGCCACCTGCCAGGCAGCTTTAAGGGGAACAGCCTGCCCATGCCAGGAGAAACCTTGTTGCCATGCCCCTCCAGGTGGACATGACCACAGGGGCAAGAGGGGAGACTGCCTGTCAACCTGGAGAAGCTGTTGCCAGGGCCTGACCACTCACTTTTAGGGAATTAAGGTTGACCTCATAGAAACAATACTGAGAAAGCCCTCCTGGGGCCTGACTTTCAGGGTCCAGCCTTAGAGCTGCTTAGAGAGGTCACTTCCATGGCAGGCCATGAGCCTAGAGATGTTTGGAGAACTTCGCAAAAAGAGGAAGTCACACAAAGTGTATAGGTACTGCAGGTGAAAACCAGTGGATAGTTTCTTGGATATGGTCTTAGCCTCAAAACAGCAAGTAATAAAGACTTTAGAACCTAAGATTCCTTATGGAAACCTCTTAGCAGAGCAACTTAAAGAAGGCCTTTATGCTAAATTAACTGTTGTTGCACCTGTGTAAATAATCAGGCCAAATCTAATGAGGCCAGACTCATTTTGTAATCAAGAATCATCTTTCATCTGTTTTCCCCGGGCAGTGAGATAATTACATTGTAAGGGACTCGGGGCACCACCCCCGCAGCCACAGCCGCAGCCGCACCTGCAGCCGTGGATGGGGCGAGGGCGGGAACCTCTTCAATGACTCCCAGCCACCAGCCGCTGCCCACCGTGTGCTCGCCTGCCCTCGACTCCCACGCCCAGATGCGGCAACAGCGAGAGGAGCAGCTGCCCCTGCTCCCACCTGAAATGCTGAGGCACTGCCCCCGGCGCCCTGCGGGAGTCCAGATGGGCAGCGGAGAAATGCTTCCGCAGGACGAGCTCCGCTCCTGGTGGGAAGTTCTGGCCAGCTTGCTCTCTTTTCCTTGGCGTTCTGCCTGCTCGACTTGGAGATCGAAGAATTAGAAGCAGCTCTTCACGGAGATGATGTAGATAGAGTTCATCAGTGACCTGATCACCTGCTTGCTTCAGGGCTTGCTATCAACGAAGGAATATCATGTTTCCTGGTTCCAGAGTTGGCTGGTGTAGCTGCCCTAGCTGGAACAGGATCCTGCAAAACTTAATCAAATCCAGGTGGTCAGAACTTTTTTCCTCATCCTAGACAGAATGCATGAAACCTTAAGGGCTCATTGTTGTAAGACAATGGAAACTCTTCCTGATTTGAAAAAACTGGAAGCAAGTTCAATGTCATAGGCTTCTGGTGCAGACCAAATTAAATAGCACGTGTGAAAGAATTATGAAAAGTTATCAAGTGCATCCCATCTACCCCACCATTAGATAACCTGAGTGTAGCTGTTGAGGGAGAAAACAAGAACAACAAATGTTTATTTATGAAGGAGGAATGCAAAGAACGTTAGCAGGAGGAAGCCCTTCCCCAGACACAATATTTAGAGGAACACAAACTTCCTAGTTTGAAGAAGGAAAGGTTCTACTAAGAACTTCTAAATGTCAGTGAATCCAAAACTTAGCACTTGAAAGCCCTTTTAACAGGTAATGATGGATACAGTGAACAAAAAAACCCAAGCAGAAGAGGATGACTGTAAAAGACAAGGTGATGAGGGTGTAGGTGGACATGTGCTTCTCCATGGTCCCCCTCACCCCACCCCACCCTACACCCTCATTGTCAGGCAGAAGTAGGGTCCAGGGCAGCTATCAGTTCTGCAGTACATAATGGCTTGGCTCACCAGCGGCAGGTGTTGGTACATGAGAAGGAACAAAAACACATACTGTGTGCCAACCTGCAGGTGGAAGTAAAGGAGATATGAAAGCAAAAGTATCTTCCCTGATGGAAGTTCAAGCTGGACTTCTTCAAAGAGGGGACATGCTCCTGGATTCTCACCATGGAGCCCTCATCCACTTTACCTGTCACTGACTCCACTGACTTGACCTTTGATCTGCTTAGCCCAATCGGAGCCATGAAGAATTCCACAAATAAGAAGAGGACTAGGAGGATGAAGGGAAAAAGTACCTAATTTCCAGTACAGGACTGCTAAAACTTTGTTTGACATACCCAATCAACCAAGGATAGGTGATGTTGCCATGGCGCCAAAAGTCTTCATGCATGCGGGACCAGGGCATGTGGACCACAAGCACTACCTCTCCACACACAGCAATGAAACCAAACCCCAGCTGCCGCCCGGTATGCTGTAGTAGCCAGATTAGTCTCTGGCCACAGAGTGGAACACAGGGATCAGTCCTGCCACGGCTGCCGCAGCTGTCTGCTCAGCTTCTCAGGGGACCATGGAATCGGAGACCAGGAGAACTCTGACCACACCTCAAGGAGGAAAGGAGAGGAAACACAGGGGAAGAACATGAGAGCAGATACCAACAATCCTAAGCACATCTGAAAAGCCTGCTCAAGTTTTAGATCTGCCACCAGCACTCAGTTTTCTATCTTTACACACAAGCAATATTTGTACACCCATGGGGTGGTTATTCCCTCTGCAAGTTTCAGCCTATGTTAAAGGCTGTCCACCTCTGGACACACCATCCACATTATATGTATATATCTATATGTATATATCTCATCTCTCCTACTGAATTAATAGCTTCTAGAGGTCCAGAATCAAACTTTACTCACATTTACAATGCTCATATGATCCAGCCTAGACAATTACATATAATAAGGACCTAATTAGATGCATTATAGAAATGTACACTCAAAACTTACATAATTTCTTTCATCATTGTCATCCCAATAAATTTGATTAAAAAAAATTTTAAATAAAATAAAAATACACGGTAAAAAGTCATTCTTAAGATTCTTTTTCATCAAATATGGGAAAACTATAGGAAAAATTTTGTTCTTAAATGGAAAATTATGTGCTGTCATTCTAAAGCATGCCTGGGTTGTCTGATTCTGTAAACCGTAGATAACTGACAGCATTGCTAAATGATTCCTGCTCATAGACATGCAAACAAATTCTGTCCAGGGGAGAAAAAAACAAAAATCCAAATTTGTCTCTATATGCACATTTATTA